>NC_052499.1:75955050-75966705 GCF_016617805.1 Bactrocera tryoni
ACATCGAACGTGAAATTGCAGCAGTATCGGCCGATTTATGCTTGAAAACCGTCGAAACTTTGGTTTAGCGTCTATACTTCCATACATGAAAGGCGTTGGAATGCTCGTTCACGTTCATTTATCCCTAGAGATTTATTTAAAAAGCTTTTGTAGCTCTTTTATTAGGAGAACTTAGCGTGATATGTGAACTAGTACCACACTTTTTGAAATATCAATAACAAATTCCACACACCTTTCTTTCTTTTCTAGAAGCTGATCATTTATTGGAACTGAACGATCAAAATCACGTTTTCTTATGAAAGTCTTATATTTGACAAAATATTTTCACGTAATTTTGTATGAATTATAATCCAAGATAACATTACAACTTTCGACCGTATTGCTCAAATTGAAAATCTCTATCAGAGGAGTCATACAAACTGAGCGCTCTAAATGAAGTACTTGTATGAAAAGCTTTCTGATTTCACAGAATTTCTTCAAAAAATTCATCATCGAATATAACACACGGTAACCCTACAATATTAGAACATATTATTCCGTTTTAATATCATATAATATAGAAAGGCTAGACAAATTTTTTTATACTCTCGCAACAATGTTGCTAAGAGAGTATTATAGTTTTGTTCACATAACGGTTGTTTGTAAGTCCTAAAACTAAAAGAGTCAGATATAGGGTTATATATACCAAAGTGATCAGGGCGACGAGTAGAGTCGAAATCCGGATGTCTGTCTGTCCGTCCGTCGTCCGTCTGTCCGTCCGTCTGTCCGTCCGTCCGTCCGTGCAAGCTGTAACTTGAGTAAAAGTGAGATATCATGATGAAACTTGGTACACGTATTCCTTGGCTCCATAAGAAGGTTAAGTTCGAAGATGGGCAAAATCGGCCCACTGCCACGCCCACAAAATGGCGGAAACCGAAAACCTATAAAGTGTCATAACTAAGCCATAAATAAAGATATTAAAGTGAAATTTGGCACAAAGGATCGCATTAGGGAGGGGCATATTTGGACGTAATTGTTTTGGAAAAGTGGGCTTGGTCCCGCCCCCTACTAAGTTTTTTGTACATATCTCGAAAACTACGATAGCTATGTCAACCAAACTCTACAGAGTCGTTTTCTTCAGGCATTTCCATAAACAGTTCAAAATGGAAGAAATCGGATAATAACCAAGCCCACCTCCCATACAAAGGTTATGTTGAAAATCACTAAAAGTGCGTTAACCGACTAACAAAAAAAGTCAGAAACACTAAATTTTTACGGAAGAAATGGCAGAAGGAAGCTGCACCCAGGCTTTTTAAAATTGAAAATGGGCGTGGCGCTCGCCCACTTATGGACCAAAACCATATCTCAGGAACTACTAGACCGATTTCAATGAAATTCGGTATATAATATTTTCTTAACACCCTGATGACATGTACGAAATATGGGTGAAATCGGTTCACAACCACGCCTTCTTCCAATATAACGCTATTTTGAATTCCATCTGATGCCTTCTCTGTATAATACGAGTATAAACATTAGGAACCAATGATGATAGCGGAATAAAACTTTACAAAAATACGGTATTTGAAAAATATGTAAATGACGTATTATGAAATCTCGATTATCACTTTACCATGCGAGTATAAAATGTTCGGAGACACCCGAACTTAGCCCTTCCTTACTTGTTTGACAGCAAACCAAATAACAACACAACGATTGTAAAAACAAAACCAACGCAATGCGAGAATTTATGCGGCTTTGAGTGATTTTACGCTCCGCAAATCCTACCGAAGGAGCAATCAGTTGCTTTCCTATATATTCGCATATTCATGTATATTACTTTATGTGCAGCTATATTACATAATCATACGCACATTTCGCAAGTGTTTGATATTTAACTCCAATATTCACTCCACGGTTTGGACGCCTGCGTGCCACAAAATTAATAAAACTACCTCATTAAGTGCGACAACATACAGAATATTTTTGCACATGCGCTGCGTGAAAAACCGGTGGCAGTCCACTGCGATAATTAAACGCATTTCGTATGCATATTTATGCATTTTAACCAAGTGTCAACTACGCACAATGTACAGTGTTTGCTTATGAAATTATTATTTTGAGGTGTTTTCTAGCTCTTTGCCAGTTTCTGGCGCCAGCGCTTGACCCTTCATGTTGTGTAGTCCGCTGGCTTTTCTAAATTACCAGACAAATATGAAAATTATTAATAGTGTTAAGTGTTGATTTCACACGCCAATAATTTCATGTAGCTGCGTGGCAATTAAATCAATTTAGCTCTGGTAATCAAAAATAAATACATATTTTCAATGTGTTAATAACAAAATGTATAATGATTTTTTATTTCGGTGGACTTTATTATTTTGAAAACAAGAAAAAACGTTAATTTCGGTTGCACCGAAGCTAATTCCTTTCACAGGTGCATTTCCCTTAGTAACTATGTGTTCAGTTAGTATGGAAGCTATATGCTATAGTTAACCGATCTGCACTATTTCTTCGAAAATGACATTGTTGCCTTAAAAAATAATCTATACCAAATTTCGTTATTATATCTTGTCAAATGTGAAAGTTGTCCATACAAGAACTTTTTTCCGATCGTTCAGTTTGTATGGCAGCTATATGCCATAGTCAACCGATCTGAACAATTTCTTCGGAGATTACATTGCTGCCTTAGAAAATAATCTATACCAAATTTCGTGAATATATCTTGTCAAATGTGAAAGTTTTCCATACAAGAACTTTATTCCCATCGTACAGTTTCTATGGCAGCTATATGTTATACAAACAAATGAGCAACTTCTTGAAGAGAAAATGACGTTTGCAAAATTTCAAAACGATATCTTAAAAACTGAGGGACTAGTTCGTATATATACAGACAGACAGACAGACGGACAGATAGACGGACATGGCTAAATCGACTCAGCTCAACATACTGATCATTTATATATATACCTTATAGGGTCTCCGACGATTCCTTCTGGGTGTTACAAACTTAATATACCCTGTTCAGGGTATAAATATCACTGATTTCTCACAGGCATTCATGTCAGTAGAAGTACGTGTTAAGAGTTTGGTCATAAGGGACAAGCTCATAAAAGCTAATTCTAAGAGGGTACAACCTCTCTAGGTTTAAGGAACTAATGGACCTCCCCCGTGACAAATTCGGCCTCCTCATATCCATAATCTCTTGCGCAAACTGCCGATGCTGTGACTTGAAACTGGAAACACCAGCACATCTGATTCTGGATTGTCCAGCAATTTGTAGAAGCAGGCTTAAAGTCCTGGATCTTGGTCTACATGAACAGGGATCACATAACCTCAGTAGTGCCCAACAGGCTCCTGATAAAATAGACCCTAGGTCGCAGTGCAATACTTCAGTATTAAATATCTATCTATCATAAAAGGTGACACTATGCCATTAGCACCAAACACAAAGCATCAACGTCTTGACCCACAATTTGTAGCAAATGACCAACTTGTCATCCCCAGTAATACTTCTACTTGAAAAATAATTATTTTTAATAGACTTCAAAAATATAAAAAATGTTCGTACATCGTTATGCAGTAAAGAGTTCCACTCTTTTCAGATACAATGTAATTTCTTCCGAACTTCGCTTCTATTTAAAAAAAAAAACGATAGATGCAAGATATCCACGGCTGGTTGCATAAATAACATAGACGGATAGCTAGAGCTACCTTTCTCTAACTCTACGCTCTTCAAAATTGGTCGTTTATTAACTGGCCGCGAAATTTAAGCTTTTATTTGCAAGAAACCAGAGTTCCAACATAGCATAAAAAATATTATATTAGCAGATACTTGAAAATTAAGGGATTCTACATACATATATAGGAATTATTCGAAATATTCAAAATTAGTCGCAGCAGCCGTTTCCATTTTTTTTATTTTTTATTCAAAAATTAATCACAATTACGTATTCACTGCTTTTACTGGCTCATAGAATGGTCCGGTAAAATTTAATAGTCGATAAAGTATGTAGCAATCAGCCTAACTGCGCGGGAATTTTTATGTACATATATAATCTTGGAAGATTTGTAAGCTACAAAGTGATTCAATGCAAACTAACAAGTTTAAAAGTCATTTTTCCTCATCACAATCCATTATCCTCTCTATCTTCGGATGCATAGGCACATTCCATGAGTATGACGCAACGCCTAATAATCGTAATGCGCATGAGCAAATACTATTAGCAGCTAAAGCTTCGTTATGGCACTATAGATAGGCACAACGTAATGTATTTTATGTCTTTCAATTAATTTGCAACAACATTTTTAAAGCGATGCCGGGACTTGTTGGCTGCATAGGTTAAAGAGCGACTGTCGGCGCATACTTTGCGCCGTATACTTTCCTGCTTGACTCATAGACGCACATTCTGAACTAGCAACATTTTCTCTCTGTACTACTCCAACTGCTTTCTCCTCATCCAATGTGCTGGCTCTTCAATCGGTTTTTTGGCTGTGTTTGTTACCAGTTTCAGTGCTTGTTGCAAGCATCTGTGTTTGGGATCGCATGTGCGCTGCATTCCTGAAAATTCATTGTAGTTTGCGGACACTTGTTTCCAGTTGTTTTTATAGTAAAATATCGGTTTAAAGAACTTTTACGTAACAGTTAGTTTGTGAATAAGCAGCTGTTTAAAGTTCGTGGCGATTATGATCCACTTCGCTTACAAAAAAATTAGATTTAGTTTCTTTATAAACTTTTGGTAATTTAAGGTTACTGTTAGATCGATCGAATAATAAGTAGACAAATAAGAAATTAGAATGAATCGAGCGAAATTTTTTCAGTTCTTTTCCAATGAGAAAGGCAAAACTTCCCATCCCTTGCTTTCCAAATAGTTTTGAACGGTTTTGCTGCGTGAGTTCGAGCAATATCATGACGAAAAATTATTGCCTCATGCCTAGTTGCAAAGTGAGTTGTTGTCGGTTCTCCATAAATTCTTTCACCCGGTTTTAGAAGCTCGTAATACAGCACACCTCTCTACAGTTGAGTTACATGGTTGACCAGGTTTTACGTATGGATTTTTGCTTTTTTGGTTTGTTGTAATGGTTATCTAGTATCTGATTGGGTGTTAAGGTTCCAGTTGGCTGTCATCGACGTCATCTAATTGCGCTGTTTTGACGAATTACGACCATAGGAAGAGAGTTTTTAAATCAGTGGGGAGTGCTGGGAGTCCAAAAAGGTGGTCAGAGTCATGCGGGTACTTATTGTACGCTGGACATATATTTGGTACGTCGAGGTCGAATCTGAATAAGTGTGAGTATAAACTGCTAAAGTATCCAAAACGAAGTTCCGCGAAGGTGACTCTAAATTCTCGGGGCCACTAGAGCTCTTCGTCTGCCATGGGTGGTGTTTTCACACAAAATACGTCATTCACTGGGAGGGAATTGATGAAGGTGTTAATAGTTCACTATGAATGGTCAGTGCGTGTGTAAAGTTAGTGTAGACTGGTTCGCGTTTTGTACGATGTCGTTAGCGTAATCAAGGTAAGAAATTTGCTTGCGCTTCAAATTAAAAACATGTACATGTAAAAGGGATGCACAAGGACAATAGCTTTCTAAGGTTTTTTCGGATTATTGGAACAAAGGAATAATGATAGAATTACTTCATCTCCTGGCAAACCGCAAAAAAGAGATATAGACCCAATAGTTAAATACAATAATATTTGAATATAAAAATTTAACCAAAGGTATTGAAGTTTAAAGAAAGCCATATTTTTATCCGGAAACGAAATGCATTTAAAAATATTTATAGACATTTTTAAATACAAAAAATATTTGTAACTAATTCTTACATTTCACCAAACCTAAGTTTATGTATTCTTTGAATTACGCATTCTTTTAATTGTAGTAAAAAGCATTATAATTTTTATAAACTTATATTTCGAACTTATGAATTTGCATTCACAAGCTTCTGCCACTGCAACATCATATCTTTTCTTTTCATTTGCCGGAATTACTTCTCCACGACTGATCGTTATCTGTAAAATACGAGAGACTGTGAGGCACAAATGCTCAGTCACACCCATACACTCGTATGTACGAACACCCCCATCAGCTGCTCGGTGGGAAAGTGCAATTGGAAAACGTGCATGCAATTGTGTGACCGCTTCTTCACCACAGACTTCTTGCAACATTTTAACTATCAAAAAATATTTTCTTATTATTTCACTCTTCTTCGTATTGCTACACTTTGTTTTTCATTATTCGGCTTAGCTAGATTCTCACGTCCATTACTTGCAGTTACTTGGCTATACTACGCCATTCACCGCATGCAACAACCGTGCAACTACACTCCCTAATGCACCTTGTCCATTCAAGCGTTCGTTCATTCATGCGATCGTTCGTTCTGCGGTGTGTGTGTTTCCCAGCTGAGTTGGAATTTTCATTTGGATTTTCCTATTTGTCACATTGCACGTTGCTTCCAGGTAATGGCATTCGGAGCGAATTTTTCGGCGTGTGCAACACGTGCAAACAACAATTACTACATGTCGGCAACGTCATTAGTTTTCCCCTTATTCTGCTTCGTCTTTTTGTTGTTATTGCGTTGACATTTGGGTTATCTACCGCTGTTGTTTAACTGCTCACCAGAGGTCACAAATTTATTTCAGTTCATGTGCGGCAAGCCAAAAGGAAAGGTGTTGCATGCGTTGCATTTAAGGCGTTGTTGCATCTTTGTGCTATAATTTTCGTCGATAATTCTTTCTTCTGTCGTGTTTTTGGGGTTCAAGTATTCCAAACATTACAGTTTATGATCCATTCAACACAGGTCCGCTGCATTTCCGTTTTGGCAACTATGTGCCTCTGTGCTCGTGTGTGTGTTTTACACCTTAATGGCATGTCGAAAGAGCATTACAAGCCATTTAGTCGGACAAGCACCTCACTCAAGTGGACTTAGGCTAATAAAGCCTTGCAAACATATGTTTCCTAAATGTAAATATTTGTGTTGTTGTAAGTGTAGTCAACATTTCTAAGGAGTTGTAGAGCATGAGAGCTGCTGAGAATTTCTTCTTTGAAAAAGTGTGTATTTTGACCCTATAATTTTAACTGATTGGCATTGACTTGTGTGACACACGTTTTCGAATTTTGGGCCTCTAAATGTATTCTCACTAACAGACTTCCGGGCGCTATGTGGCAATGAATACAAATTTTCACAATTTACAAAGAAGTGCTTCATATTATAAATTAAATAAGTTTTGTAAAATAGTTGTCACCTATAAGTGACATGATTATATTCACACTCGTGTGGAATGTTTCAAAGAACCCAGAAACATTACTAGCAGCCAACTTAATTTAGTTACCCAGTACATATATGAGTGCATGTTCCTTGAATACACTGCACATTTCTAATATTAGCCTGTTAGCTAAAATAGCAGCACTTGATGATGCTGATTCAAGACTGAAGTAGCGTTTGATAATTGTCCTGTGAGTTGGAATATCCTTTTATAGCTCGGTCATGGTCTTAACTCTCTGGCTTTGCGGTAAAATTTTAATTAAGTCAAATTTATGAGAGATAGAAAATGCTTAATTAATTATACATTCAAAGCATGGGTGAGAGGAATTACTTTATGAATTACGTTAAGATTGTTATTTTAATACAATATTTCTTATGAAAATTTGCTTCAAATAAATTAAGCGATAATACCAGTCCTTTGGCATAGGTATTGCAATTTATATTTGTGTTGGTATTAGTGGTTGTAATCAAACTTGTATCAGGATTGAAATTAGTCTTGGCATTGGTAATACTATTGATTGATATTGGTACTGGTAATGGTAAGTAATGGTATTGGTATTGGTGTTGTTATTGGTACTGGTAATGGTAATGGTATTGGTATTGGTGTTGATATTGGTATTGGTACAGGGGTTGATATTGGTATTTGTATTTGTATTAGTATTGGTATTGATATTGGTTTTGTTAATTATGCCAATATTGAAATTAGTTTTGATATTGGTAATGTGTCAGTCACCCACCATCAGACTTATATTAATAAAGCTTGATACACCAGTTCCGGTTAAAATTCTGTAACCCCTTCCCATTTAACTGTTAAACTATATAAATAACATTTTAATTAGAAATTTTAACAGAAATTCTCCAGCACTATTAACCTAACTTTATTAATATAATAATCCCATTGACATACAGCAAGTACGTGTGTATTGCTTACGCAGAAATCCACGCATTACACTTCATTGAACAATAAGTAGCTGTCAAGGGTAAGATGGTGACAATGAAAGTATGGCCGATAGAAACCGTTAGCGATTGAAATTCAAAGCTGATTAAATTATTCAAACGTCACTAACAACATTTTAAATAATTAAGTTGAAATTTGCCTAAGTTATTAGAAAAGGATTTGGGTGAATACTACTTGAGAGAACTATAAAAGGATGGAGCAAAAATCATCGAAAACATTAACTGGTAATGAGCTCATAAGAAAGATAATAATTTATTTTCGTAACTTTACTTTGAAAGGAAATCATTGGGTCCGTCAACTAATCGCGGCCCAAACAGCGTGTATCCTGACAGTTGCAAACATGGTAAGCTTCCTTTTTGATATTGAGATTTTAAGATCGTAAAGACTTGATTTTTAATTTGATTGCTCATCTAATAGGCACTTTCAGTATAAACTTCAACCGTGAGTTCTGTTTTCCACGCACGTTATGTCGCAAGGGTGTGTGTGAAGTTTGCCGCGACTATGGCGGAAGCAACGATTGTAAACCGGGATTGTACTGTAACTGTTACCACCGCTGCAGTGAAAGTTCCGATTGGATCGGAATACTAAGAAATAGATAACGCAAATACAAAATTAGGTTTTAGACGCTTTTGTAAGCATAACGGCTTAGAAGGCTCAGCAGCATTAGAATATATGTAGTATTTATGCTTATTCTTAAATTATACAAAAGTTATATTAATAATGTATGTAATACATTTATATAACTTAGATTTTAATATAGTTTAACATTCATCTTTCTACTGAATGAGAATTCTAAAATATTTATAAAGCTTTTGAAATTAGTATGATATACTAAAATTGTAGTGAAAATACGAATATTAATATATGAGCAATTAGTGAAAATCGGTTGCGCGTTTTAATTTGTTTTTTTTTTTAACTTGTAAAAAAATCTTTTGAATGATATTTTTTAAATTTTATTAAATCTAATTTTATTTATTTTATATTTTTGACTATTCAAAATTTCTAAAATACATTACTTCTTCTATTTTTAAAATAGTTTATGTTAATATGAAAATATTTTGCTTAATATCCGTATTAAAACTACTACTGCTCTTATGTTCTAAAATTTTATTGGTATGCACAGGAAAATTTTTTAGAAGAAAAACTTAATTATTTTTCGGATTGTGTAGAAGGTATTGTCCACCAACGGTAAAAAACGTCGAAAATTATTTATAAAAAGATTTTTTTTCTGCCTGCCAATATTCGATTTTGCTTCGAATCAAAAAACCAGTTGGTCATTGCATGAAGGGCTGTGTGAAGAATATGCAGAGAAACTTTGATAGTTACCCAATTAGTTTCAAGAAAAATTTGTTTCAAAAAATGCTCATGTTCCGAAACTATTTGCTGGATCAAAAAATCGATTCTTATATTTCTATTAATTAACATTCTCTGGTATTATAGCTTATTTGATTCACATTCTGCAATAACCACAGCGTACTGTTACCAACAACAGCATTCTATAAACAGGGAATGTTAAAGAATAACCAGAGAAAGTTTATTTTGTGTTAACATGTTGTATTCAGAAAATGTTAAAAATTTTAGTTAACATTCTTTACAGTTGTCGCTTCCTGTTAGCATTTTACACAGCGATGAAATTTTACCTTACAGGTAATAGTTCCTACTTGTATGTTAAAGAATAACATTTACAGCACAGAATGTTAGTGAATATCAGCATTAATCAGAAAATGTTAATTTTGTGTTAACACGCGCTAAAAATTGTAGTTAACGGTCTTTTCTGTTGTCGCTTCCTGTTAACGTTTAGCATAACACTCCGCAGTTAACTTGCAAGTAGCATTCACAACTCATGCACTCGCAACAATATTTTTTATTTCTATCTGATTAACAGTGAGAGCAAACGATCACCGGCGGTGCACCTGTTAATCCAAAACGAATCAAATAATCGACCAGCCAACAATCGAACCAGTTGGTCATGAAGCCAACCAGCCAACTAGCCAGCGAACTTACCAACATCAAACGCAACAAACGCCAAAACAGACAATTCAACCAGAGAACAAATACTCGTATACCTCCTCTGTATAATCCTCTCATCACGTGTCTCACCGCTATGTCAAACGTTCGCTTAATTTTTGCTGTTGGCCATTATTCCAAAGCCATTGCATTCCGCCGACTTTTCAAGTGTTGTATGTGCGCCAGTTAGGTCTGCATGTGTCTCTCGATGTCGACGCAATCCAGTGTTGAACGAACTTTTGTTGCGTCCAGTCAATGTGAACCGCAAGTGCTGTCTACCGTGTAAACGCCGTGTATTGTACTTACATACGCACGCACCTCTCTCATCGTTGTCGTGTTTATCCGGAGCCTACGTAACTCGCTTGACTTAGTGTTGTATGCGTGTTTGCTCGCCTGCTTCTTTGTTTGGGGCAGGTCTACAGCAGTGAACTGAAAACAAGTTTTGCGCCCCGACGTCAACGCGTCCGCCTAGTTGGTAGGTGTTTTGGACTATCGTCGTAGTTGTTGTTGCCTTTATTATTGTTGTTGTTCTCTGATTGAACGCAGTCAGTTTACCTGTGGCTACTTGCAGCCGCTTGTTCGTTGCTAGCTCTCTTGCTGCTCTAAATTTGCCAGTGTATTCGGATTCGCACATTTTATTTGCATTGTTTGTGTTGTTGCTATTGTTGTTGCCGTTATTGCTGCTAACTTGCAATCTGAGCCTTTTCGGTAGGGCTGCTCTGGTTGTTGCTGCTGCCGCTGCTACTGCTGAGTTTTGTGTTTTGTTCAACAGGTGAATTCAATTGAATGGAAATATGTCGCATTAGCTTAATTGTTTTTGGTTTCGCCTTAAGTTAGCGGGCTATTAAATATGCCTATTCTTAAGCAAGTTAAAATGTGTTGTGCTTGTGTGGGTGTGCGTGTATTTGTTGGTGCGAGAAGTAATGGGATTAAAGCACTTGGTAATCTGAGTAGTGTTTTGGAAGTAATTTCAACTTCAGTGACAAATTTTGTGAACAAAATCGAAAAGGGTTTAAAATAATTGTGTGCGAAATGAAAAAGTGATGAAAAAAACAAAATATAATACATAACAAAACCAAAAACAAGAAGATGTGCACAACAAATTTAATTTGCGGAGAGAGTTTCAGATGCTGAGTAGTTTAAAGCATGAGTCTAGAGGTGACAAAAAAAATAATATTTTTAGATTACAGCGTAAATCGTTTTCAAAGGTTAAACATGAATTAAAAACAAGATAAAACGTTAATTTCGGCTGCACCGAAGCTAATATACCCTTCACGGGTTCATTTCTTTTAGTAACTATGTGTTCAGTTTGTATGGCAGCTATATGCTATAGTCAACTGATCTGATCAATTTCTTCGGAGATTACATTGTTGCCTTAGAAAATAACATATACCAAATTTCGTGAATATATCTTGTCAAATATGAAAGTTGTCCATACAAGAAC
>NC_052499.1:75966805-76004589 GCF_016617805.1 Bactrocera tryoni
GATTCGAGAATATTCGATGTGCTTATAGTGTTTCTTATCTCTTCGTATTGTGATTCTATGTCGTTTAATATAGATATATTCGCCATATACTGAAACTTGTTACTGTTTAATATAAATAAAGGGAAAAGTATTTGGTTTCTTAAGTGCTTTTGCTATTTAAGTGAAAAGAAAGCAGCTTCGAAAAATCTTTAGAACTTTTGTATTGTTTAACGACATTTTGATATTGTTTATTCTATCAAATACCAAAAATTAAAAACAAAATTATTTGTTTTCACTAATTCGATGGCTCATTGAATACTTTTTAATATGGCAAGTTAGTAATAGGTTGTCAAAAAAGTCTTGCGGTATTTTCGCTAGTTGGCGCTGAAAGCGCGTAGTTCTAGTTTTATTCGTCGTATCGGGCTATGCTATACCTTTTTGGAAAGCTCATTTCACGCGCTAAGACGTGTTTGATTGATTGTCATTTCTTTTAAGTCGTTCGTGAGTTATAGCGTCGCAAACATGGAGCAAATTAAAGAGAAAATACGGCACATTTTACAGTACTACTACGATAAAGGCAAAAATGCATCTCAAGCCGCCAATAAAATTTGTGCAGTTTATGGACCGGTACAGTTTCCATTTCCACCGCACAACGATGGTTTCAACGTTTTCGTTCTGGTGTAGAGGTGGTCGAAGATGCGCCACACTCCGGAAGGCCTGTCGTCGAAAATTGCGATAAAATCGCTGAATTGGTCGAAAGAGATCGGCATAGTAGCAGCCGTAGCATCGGTCAAGAGCTGGGCATGAGTCATCAAAAATTCATTTCAATTTCAATAAAAAAAACAAATCAATAAAAATACCGCCTTTTTTGACAACCCATTATAGTTCAGTCCTCTTTACAAAAGTCACCAAGTGGAACTGATAACACTAAGCCTGGACGCAATAATCAACTTTTTTTTTATTTTTTCACTGAATTCTCGGATCGTAAAATTGCTTAAGAGTGAATTATCGATTACTAGAATGAAGTGGGATGTTGTTGATCTACCAAATAGACAAAATATCTTTACCAAAATTTGAACAGTTAATTTGTTTTCTTAAGTTTGTTGAAATGTAGACTCCGAAATCATGGATTTCGTCAAAAATTTTCAGAATATCTTTACTAAAACCAATTTGTGAAAGAATTGTTCTCATCATAAAGAACTTTTCGAATATTTTGTTAAATAATAGTCATTCAGTATTTGGCGTAAATGTTATAGAATACGTAGATCAATATGTAGGTATTTAAAAAAGAGTTGCCTGGAAATTCCATAATCAGTTCAGTTTAAGAATCTAATCTAAATCATCGTTTACTTTTTTTCCACGGAGAAGGCCGAAATCAGTACAGCAGTGGAAGACCTGTTTGATTAAAGGATCTTGGGGATCACGTGTAACTCGAAATATAATTAACCTTCATCATCAAAACATTTACTGTGTACTCTTGAAAAATACAAAAAAAATATACAATTAACACGACCGTAATGTGTTTTTACAGTAATTCTCAAAACTTTGAGCTTTGGTGATTCAACAGCAGAAAGCACATTTGTACCGAAAAAATCATAATAATTTTCGCAAAAAAATTTAGCAACCATAATTTAAAAGACGAGTCGCTGCGAAGATAAGCGCCGCGTTTTGCGCGAAAATGGGTTTGGCTATTTGCGCAGTTGTAGAACAGTCGCAAGATCTGACAAAAACTTGTTATTGTTAAGGCACGAAGAATTAGCAAGCAGAAAAAATGATTTACTGAACAGCAAATTTTACTTTTCTCCAAACAAGAGTGAAAACAAATCCACATTTCCATAAAAATCAATATTTTCCACTTGCCATGAAAATTGGAATCCCATAAATGTGTGACAGGCAGACACCCACGCGGTGTGGCCGCATCGAAATAAGCTATGAGAATGCCGAAACTAACAGAATTTGCAACAGTGAAACGAAAATCCACTAAGTTGTTGTTAGCGTTCGACGTGAGTATGAGAAATAAAGCAAAAGACAACAAAACTAAAAACTTAAAACCAAACAAAAAATTAATAAAAACAAAATTGCAGTAAAAATTCGCAAACTATTGACTGCAGTTAAGTAAAAGTTGTCTAGCAACTTCTGCAATAACTTAACTGTTGGGCAGCAGCGTCAAGTGGGAGGTGGTTGGGAGAAACGCGGCAGCAAAGAGAACTCACAGCGGCGTTGAGACACAGTGGCTTTACATTATTTATGCGATTTATAAATATATTTGTATATATATGTTCAAGTGTGAGTGTGGCGGCAACGAAATCCGCTTGCAACGCCTGGGTATCTGTGCAACCACAGCTGTTCTTGCTATGCTTTTCGCCGCCGCATGAAGCTGGTTGTTGGTTAACGGCACAAAAGCAGCACGAGCACCGGCGGCGCGGCAGTAAGCAAGTGGCAGTCGAAGGAAATGAGGTCAACTGTTGCGCCGCCAAATGAAAAAACGGCAGATAAACAGTTGCAGCAGCCGGCAGCAGGAAAAATGGCGGTTGAAAGAAAAATAATGCAAATAGATGATAACGAAGTGAATGCGGCGATGGTTGTGGCACAAACAACAACCAAAAAAAAACATAAAATACACAAAAATAAAACAATTTGATTGCATTTGCTGAAGTTGGTCGGTGCAGATAAGATGAAAAGAAGAAGAAGCAGCCGCTGCACAGACTCAACGACAATCTCAATAATGGTTTTGTTGTTTTCTTTTTTTTTGTTTTTTGTTTTTTGTTTTTTTTTTTGGTTAGGTGCTAATTTTGCACACTTCGCGAATGCACGCATGTACCGTTAGAAAGCGCGTACGCACACTTTCAAAAGCAAATACGTTGCGTTGCCTGTCACAAGCCCACATCCAGTGAGAAAGCAAACGGAACAACGACAAGCAGCGACCAGTGGTCATGACAGTGTCTCGACCGCCATGCTGCATATGTCATTAGCGTGCGGCGTTTAGTTTGCTGTTGGCTCGTGCAAATTGTCAGACGCATGCGCGTTGCACTGGCGTTGCGTAGACGTGTTGTAGGTTTTTTCTTATTCTTGCTATTTTTTTATATTTTTGTTTGCCATCATTGCTTGTATTTGCTTTTCTGTCTGATTTTATTTATTTATTGTGTTCTTGGTGTGCCTTCAGGCACTACGGTTGTGTTAGCTGCTATTTCTTTAGTAAAGTGCAGCGACTTTCTTATCGGAATTTATTGATAGTTTATTTTCGGTGAGAGAAAAGCATTTGCGCAGTGATTTTTTATTTCTTGTAGTTTAGTAAAGTGGGTCATTGCAGTGTGTAGCATCGACAAACAGAAAGTAGTCATCTATAGAGAAAAAATAAGTCTTGTCGTCGCACAGATAGAGAGTTACATAGAGGGCTTAATTGTAATGCTGATTTTTTATGCTTAAAATGTTACAAGTAAAACTATAAAATTTACCGATGTATTTTTTGCATTGAAATAAATATTTTGGATTTGTTTAAGGAGACATGTATTGGATATAAACACATTCATATATTGGAAGTACGTTTTTTGATAAAATATTCACGCACAATGCAAGGAGTTTAAACCTGTTGTTATGTTAGGGAATTGCCCTAAATTCTTTTCATAGCTTGCTAAGGTTGTCAATTTGACGGATAGAATTTTGAAATAAAATGATGTAATCGGAAACCACTGCCATTTTATTTCACTTGCGATTTGTTTTTGGGGTCTGGTTTAAATAAGAGCACAATAAGTCGATTTCTCGATTTAAGAAAGTATGACAGCAGATTTTTAAAAAATTTATTTTTTTTAGAATTCATACATTCTGTAGCGTGAAAAATAATTTCGTAATTAATGATTTATTTTTTGAAATCAGGTTTTTTAGTTGACTTACATATAATTTAATATTGAATTTTTGTCAGTTTTTGTTTTTATGAAGTTAAACCCGATTTTTATAACATTATTTATGCTAAAAATCTAAGAAGCATAATTATATTGTAAAAAATGGTCGATATCGCACAGACATTTATACTTGCTTCCACCAAACAAAATTTTCAAAAAACCACTCAAGATTTATATGCATTCACTTTCATCTAATAAATTTTTTATTATTCTAAGTTTTTTTTAATAATGAGTTTTCGTTAACCAAGAACTTCACTTTTTATATTAAGTAGAAATAATTTTAATTTGCAGCAAAATATTCACTTCAGCCATTAACGGGAACTATTTAAAATATGATTACTTTCGGAGTAGCAAAAGCACTTAAATTTTTAAGACGAAGATGTTTTAGTTTATTTTGAACAGAAATGCCCTTAAAGCATTCATTGAAATTTACTGTGCACGCTTACGTATTTTGCAAAGATTGAAAATATTCTGAATAGCATCAGTTGTGCTCAGTTTACATTCCGATTACACATTTTTTTTGTACTATTTCACGATTACTTTTTGTGGTTTCATTGATAATAATTTAAACATATTATCTATAAATTGGCATATATGTTTAAAGCATCACTAAAACATTTAAATAGATATTTTTCAGAATCACTAAAATTTTTGCGGACACTAGAAGTCGTAAATTTGAATCAAACCATTATTTATGTGAGATGAATTTAACTTTTTTGTGTTCATATCGAAAACCGTTTAGCCAGTATTTTTTTTAAATGCAATAACACAATTTTTTTGTATAATATTTTTTTTAAATATTTTTTAATTCCTTTATTTAATTATTCAATATTTTTTCTACGCAAGCACAATTATTTTACAGTTTTTATTTTTTTTTATTTTTTAATTTCTTTTAATTTTTATTGTTTCTTGACTCAGAGTTATTGGTTTGCAGTTTACTTGGAGCACTAAATCCTTTGATTTTAGTTTGAGACATTTTTTACATATAAGATAAAGAATTACTCATAATAATTATTAATATAATATATATATAAACATTAGTCAAATATTTTTCACAATCATCAGAATTTTTGCAGACACCGAAAGTCGTAAGTTTGAATAAAATGTATTTAATTTATGCCGGATGAACGTAATTTTTTTTTATCTTTTTTTGTGATCATAACGAAAATTGTTTGCTCAACACTTTTTTAAATGCATTAACATATTTTTTTTTTATTATTCTTTTTTTTAATAAGTTTTCTTTTTTAAATTCTTTATTCAATTATTCAATATTTTTTAAATGCAATAACACAATTTTTTATAGTTTTAAATTTTTTTAATTTTTTAATTTCATTTAATTTTATTATTTTTTCTATTTATGGTTTTTTTTATACATTTAATTTTTTAATTTCTTTTAATTTTAATAATTTTTATTGTTTTTTCACTCAGAGTTATTGGTTTGCTGTTTACTTAGAGCATTAATTCACTTTTTTTAGTTGGAGAAAATTTTTTTATGTATAACTTTAAGAATAACTCAAAATAATTATTTTCTCGAGTTCACACATAAAAATAATGAATATTTTTCTCATAAGTCAAAATGATCATATTTGCAAAATTTATAATGTTTTTGTATTGACTTCATCTTTTATATAATGTTGCGAATATTCGGGTTATATCATGTTATTTTTCAAATGTATTTATGTTTCACACTTTTTGAAAATAAAATTTTTCAAACAATAACGCTCAAGCCAAAATAAAATTATAATTTTAAATTTTTAAAGTTTTGAATTTTTCACATTTTTATTTAAATTTCGCAATTGTTCAACGGTTAAGACAGAAAAAAAGCACACACACACAAGTATAATTCAAAATTGTTAAATTTTTTTAACTATAATTTCCGAGTTGTTTATAAAATATATATTTTAGTAGTTTGAACCATTCACTTCTCTGTTTTACCAGAACTATCGTTGGAAATTTTTTGTATAAGTAGAATTTTATTAATTGGTTAGTAGAAACACTCGTAATAATTACATACAATATATACATAAAATATGCAATTTAATTAAGTAATTAATATTTGCTTGTACCTCACAAAGATCGTTCTTGCAAAATTTATAAAGTTTTTGTTTTGACTTTATCTTTTGTATAATATTATATTTATTTCAAATGCAGAAACTTTTTTCACATTTTAAAAACAAAATTTTTCAAACATTAACTCTGAAACAAAAAATTATAATTTCAATTTTTAAATTTTCAAGCTTAAATTTTTTAATTTTTCAAGTTTTAAATTTTTTAATTTCTTTTTTTTTAATTTTAATTGAACCATTTCAACCATTTATTTTTTTGATTATTTGATTTTGCATATTTCTAATGGCTATGCATTCTCGCAATAGTAAACACATGTTTTAGACACCAACAGTAAACAGTTATATGAATGTGAATGAGTAGGAAAATCATAAAGATAAGTCAGAACTTTTTTCGTTTTGATTTTTTATTTCGTAAAATAAATTTATTTCGATTTTTTATTTTATAAGACACATTACCGATCATTTCTTTATTAATTAGGTAAAATGTTTAGTTTTTCCCATCAATTTCGACACCTTAAATTACCTTATTAATTTTTAATTTATGCTTAAACTTTAAAAATGATTTACGCTGTAACTGTATTTTTCATTGCATTATAAAAATATAATTTTTTTGTAACCTCTAACAGCATACTTTGATATGCTCACTTTGCGAAACTCTCTGTGCAAATTAAATAAAAAAATTATTCTTTGCTTTTGTTTTGCTATGTATTATATTTTATTCTTGTCATCACTGTTTGAGCAAGTTGACAATTATTTCCAAAACACTACTCAGATTACCAAGTGCTTTAATCGCATTACTTTTCGCACCAACAAATACACGCACACCCACATATGCACAACACACAATAATTTGCTTAAGAATAGCCATATTTTACGGCCCGCCAACTTAAGGCGAAACCAAAAACAACTAAGCCAATGCGACACATTTCCATTCAATTGAATTCACCTGTTGAACAAAACTCAGCAGTAGCAGCGGCAGCAGCAACAACAATAGCAACCCTACCGAAAAGGCTCAGATTGCAAGTTAGCAGCAATAACGGCAACAACAATTGCAACAACATAAACGATGCAAATAAAATGTACAAACGCGTGTGCACTGACGAATTTGGAGCAGCAAGAGAACTAACAACGAACGAGCGAATTACATACTCCGAGCGCAGAGCGCGACAATCAGTAGGCGCAGGTAAACCGAGCTGCGTTCAATCAGCGAACAACAACAACGACAACGACTATAGTCCAAAACACCTACCAACTAGGCGGACGCGTTGAAGTTGGGGCGCAAAACTTGTTTTCACTTCACTGCTGGAGACCTGACTCAAGCGAACAGGCAGCCGAGCAAATACACAAACAACACAAAGCTCAAGCGAGTAACGTAGGCTCCGGATAAACATGACAACGACGACAAAGCTGCGAGCGTATGTAAGTACAATCTTCACTGAGTTCCCTCAATGTGTTTGTTTTTGTTTTTAGTATAATACACGGCGTTTACACGGTAGGCAGCACTCGCGATTCACGTTGACTGGACACAGCAAAAGTTCGTTCAACACTGAATCGTGTCGACTTCGAGAGACAAGTGCAGACTGAACTGGCGTACACACAACACCTGAAAAGTCGGCGGAATGCAATGGCATTGGAATAATGGCAAACAGCACATACGATTGGCAACTTGCATAGATGTGGAACTGGTTATGCGAATGCTTGACGCAGCGGTGAGCACAGGTGAGAAGAGATTGAGACAGAGAAGGATTTTATGTTCTCTGGTTGAAATGTCTGTTGAGTCGTTTGTTGGGCTTGATGTTGGTTGGTTCGCTAGTTAGTTGAATAGTTGGCTGGTTGGCTTTTTGGCCAACTGGTTCGATTATTGGCTGGTAAATTATTTGATTCTTTTTGAATTAACAGGTGCATAGCCGGTGCTCTGTTGCTCTCAATGTTATTTAGTGAGGCAAATTGAAAATATTGTTGCGAGTACATGAGTTGTGAAAGCTAGTTGTAAGTTAACATTCCGCTGTTAAATTAAATGCTAACAGGAAGCGGCAACAGTAGAGAATGTTAACTAAATTTTTTAACATTTTCTAATTACACGTTAGATGTATGTTAACATTCCGCTGCTATATTAAATGCTAACATGAAGCGACAACTGTAAAGAATATGAACTACAATTTTTAACATCTTCTGAATACAGCGTGTTAAAAAATAAAAAATTAAAATACTCTGGTTAATGCAGATAATGTCATTTGATAACATTTTTTACTGTAAATGTTATTCACTAACATTCTCTGTTTATAGAAAGCTGCAGTTGGTAACAGCCCGCTTTTTTTTGTTGCAGAATGTGAATCAATCAAGCTGTTTTACCAGAAAATGTGAATTAAGGGATCACATTTGTGACCCTCTGAAAAATCACTGATTTTCTCGATTTTTTTATTGTTCAAATTAACTAATCAGTCTGATTTTTTTCATAAATAAATATATTCATGACGAATACAAATTATTATTTTTTGTTTATTTATTGGGTGTATAATAGTTATAAAAATGGTTGAAATTACACATGAAAAAGGTCCTGTACGATGTGCACGCTTGCGGCCGCAATTTTGGTCTAAAACGAAAATTTCAAAAAGATTGTTAATCTGTAGGAAAGTCGCTATCGCGCTATGGAAGTTTTGTTTTTTTGTTTTCTTGATAATTGACAAAATGGCGGCGGTTTGAACGAAATGTATCGAATTTTACCCTTTTTTTCTATAGTTTTTCGTAGAAAGAAAATTGGATGATTTAAAAAAATAGTAATGATAAAAGCTTCCATAGCGCGAAATCTTCGCGTTAGAAATCTTCTCTCGCAATTGGAACTAGAAATCTTCAAAACTCTTCCTTAGCGAATGGAACCGTTTTGAAAAACACCATTCTAAGAAAAACGCGTTTAAAGATTGGAGTCACTATGTTCCTTACTCTGTCCCTTTTCTACAAGAAACGCTGGACGATCCCTTATCATTCTCTGTTGAAAATATTATTCTTTAATATACAAGTTAGGACTTCTACCTGTAAGGTAGCATTTCATTGCTGCGTTAAATGCTAACAGGAAGCGACAATAGTAAAGAACGTTAACTATAATTTTTAACATTTTCTGAATACAACGTATTAACGCAAAATAAACATTCTCTGGTTATTCCTTAACATTCTCTGTTTATTAAATGTTACTGTTGTCAAAAGTTCGCTGGTGAATGCGAATCAATTAAGCTGTTATACGAGAGGATGTTAATTAATAAAAATATAAAAATCGATTTTTTATGTCCGACAAATAGTTTTGTAGTATAATTTTTTTTTTATAAAATAAATATAATAAATATAATATATAATAGGTATAAATACTGCATACATACTAATGCTGCTGAGCCGTCTAGACAGTTATGCATAGAAAAGTGCCTTAAACATAATTTTGTATTTGCGTTATCTACTTCTTAGTATTCAAATCCAATATACCGTTGCCGAAAAATGGACAAATTTCGGGATTTTCACTACAGCGGTGGTAACAGTTGCAGTACAAGCCCGGTTTACAATCGCTGCTGCCGCCATATTCACGGCAAAGCTCACCCACACCCTTGCGACATAATGTGCGTGGAAGACAGAATTCAGGGTTAAAGTTTATAGTGAAGCTGCCTATGGAGTGAGGAATGAAATGAAATACCCTTTAAACCTTAAAAAACTTTATACAAAAAAGCTAACTTACCATGTTTGCAATTTTCTGGATACACGCTGTTTGGGCCGCAATTAATGGACGGACCAAATGATTTCCTTTCAAAGTAAAAGTTAAGAAAATAAATTATTAATCATGTAATAGAAAATAGTTTGTAATAACTGTATTATATACGAACAGTGCTTGTGTTCCATTTGTTCGCAAAACCACCACCATAATTAATGTTAAGCTTAGCTTGGTGAACAAACCGATGTGTGTTCGTGCACTTTGATAAGATGCCATTTTCAATATTCTTTCTACTCAATACAACTTTGCTACTTTCATTTGAATAACTCTACGCTTTGCTTTACCTCATTGGCAGTTAATGCTTTCGTTGATTTTTGCTCCATCCTTTTATAGTTCTCTTAAGTGGTATTTACTCAAATCCTTTTCTAATAATTTATGCAATATTCTAATTAATTATTCAAGATATTGAATATGACTTTTGAATGATTAAATCAGCCTTGAATTTTAATCACTAACTATTTCTGTCGGCCATACTTTCATTGTCATCATCTTACCCTTGACCGCTACTTATTGCTCAATGAAGTGTAATGCGTGGATTTCAGCGTAGGCAATGCACAAGTGCTTGCTGTAGGTCAATGTGGTTGTTATATTAATAGAGTTAGGTTAATAGTGCTGGAGAATTTCCATTAAAATGTTATTTATATAGATTAACCATAAAATGGGAAGTTGACATGATAATTACACAATTTAACTCGAGCTAGTGTTTTAAGCTTTATTAAGATATCTGATGTTGGTTGACCCGCCACACATTTACCAACACCAAAACTAATTTCAATATTGATATAATTTACTCAACCAATACCAATTCCAAACTCAATACATATATCAACATAAATTTAATCCAGATATGAATACCAGTATCATTATCAACATCAATACCAATACCAATACAAATTCAAATACCAATACTAATATCAATACCAATGGCAATGTCAATACCAATACCAATATCTATACCAATACCAATAACAATAGCAATGTCAATACCAATACTAATTCCGATACCAATACCAATACCAATACCAATTGCAATGACAATACCAATACCAAAATCAATACCAATATCAATGCCAAGATTAGTTTCAATCCTTATATAATTACCATCACTAATACCAATACCAATTCAATACCTATGCCAAAGAAATGGTATTACCGCTTAATTTAATTATATCAAATTTTCATAAGAAATATTCAAATTACAATCTTAAAATAATTTCTCTCACCATTGCTATGACAGATAAGCGTTGTTGACCATTGATAATTTCATTTTACACCTAAGTGTCTTTGAATGTATAATTAATTAAGTATTTTTTTTATCTGTAATACATTTTAATTAATTCAAATTTGAACACAAAGCCAGAGAGTTAAGACCAATGCCGAGCTATAAAAGGATATTCAAACTCAAAGGAAAGTTATCAAACGCTGCTCCAGTAGTGAAGGAGCAACATCAAGTGCTGCTTTTTCAACTAAGAGGCCAGTATTAAAGACCTGTAATGTATTCAAAGAACAACATGCGGTCATATGTGTGCTGGATAACTAAGTTAAGTTGGCTGCTGGTAGTCATCTTGGTTTCTTTGCAACGTTCCACACAAGGAATGTAAGTAATTTATCGGTGACAATTATTTTACAAAACTTATTTCCTCTACGATTTGAAGCCCTTCTTTTTCACCCAATGATTGTGAGCCTGGAAATTCAGTGGATCCCAGAGAGTGTGCGCATGGTGAGAACACAATTTGCATTGTCTAACTTCGAATATTTAATTGTAAATTTCCAACCTCTAGGCGCCTTCAACTTGAATATGAACCGTACAGATTGCGAGCCTCGCATGGTTTGTTATAGGAATATAGGTGAGCCTTGCCTTGAGCTTGGCGCTAGCAGCAATTGCTTGCCATCTCTGGTTTGTAATTGCTTAAAGTGTAGTGAAGTGCTGAGTGACTTATGCCACAAAAAATTGCCACCGATATTGAACATGTCAAAACGTAGGAGACCAGTTTACTCGGAATATATCTATTAGAATTGGATGCTGCAATACAAAACTTGATAAAGGATTATAAAATATCAAAAATGAATCTAAATTGATATGATATTAAACTTCAGTATTGATATAGTCTTAAGTGTAAGTTGTGCTCTAAGCCGTTAGTAAACTTAAATATGTTCAAAGCATAATTCATGTTAATAAATATGCTTTTAAATTTAAAAAAATATTAATGTCTTTGCCTTCACTAGGTTTCTTACATAACCTAAGCAAGGGATGAATTTCAATGTCAACCTTATATTCATTAACAAAAAGGAAGTATCCTCAGACCAACATCAGAAAGTTCAGAAGCTTATGCTCTATCTATTCCCAGTGAGTCGACCCTTGGCAAACCAATGCCAGTTTTATGCCGGTCTCTGCAATACATAGCGTGGGGGACATGAGCCCGAGGACGTTGCTAATAGCAGAAGGAGATGTATTTTATACTTTACAAGACTAAGACTTTTTATATAAATTTCGGGCAAAAACCCAATCGTCGAAATTTTATTCTAAGTTGGTATGACTGTCAGTGCCAACTGTGTCAAATGTCTCCTCAAAATAATCATTAATGTTTAATATACGAATGCCTTCCCGAACTACATAAAGTGCATTCGGCGATGTTTACGATGAGTTGAATAATTTCACTCATTTCCATTACATTTTGTGTACGGAATTAACTTTTTGGTGCAGCGCGTTCAGAATCTTGGAAAAGGCCTTCAGTGATAATCGAAAAAGCGTTACCGACGAACCACATCCAGGACGGCCATCAACATCACATGATGATCACATCATGAAAATAAAGGTATTGGTGCGTAAGAATCGATGAAAATATTACAACTTTCTCGAAAAACAGAGTCGTCAGGATGTCATGAAACGTGTTACTGGCAATGAGTCTTGGGTCTATGCTTGTGATCCGGAAACAGACGATCAATCGGCCGTATGTTGGAGCAAAGGTGAGCCGACGCCGAAAAAATCGCGTCAAAGCAGGTCGAAAATCAAAGTTATGGTAACAGTTTTCCTCGATTATCGAGATGTGGTGTACCCTGAATTCCTTTAGAATAACCAAACTATCAACAAGGAATAAGATTCGTTATGCGTTGTTTGCGTAAAGCTATTCATAAAAAGAGGCTGGAATTATGGGGCGACAACTATCCGCGGTGATGCACCGTCGCATACCGCATTATGCTTTCGTGATTTTTCAAACCTATATCGTGCCGAAATCACCGTTTTCTTATGATATGACTCCGTGTGTCTTCTGGTTATTCAACATGAATCGCTTCTCACATTGAAGAATATTTCGGAGATTGACTTTATTGGATTCGATCAAACTTTATTTAACTTTTATTTTACCGAACCAATAAAACCTTCAAAAATAAAAGAGTTTTCTATATAAGAATTTGTATACGTTCGTTCCGTTTGTATGACAGCTATATGCTACAGTGGCGCGATTTAGCCGATGTGGACAAATAAGTATCAACATACCAAAAATTAATGAGATACTTTGCGTATATGTATATAGACAGATGGTCGATTAGACAGACGGTCCTGATAGAACCAACTCAGCTTCGAACTAAATATACCCTGTTCAAGGTATAAAAATTGACTATCGGTTTTGTATCTTACTAAAGAGAAAGAGATCAGTAAAAGGACATCACAGCTTACATTGTGATAGATTTTTGCAATGCTTCGGAAAGGCAATCAAATTTATATCCAATCAAAATGTTTATAAAAGGTACGCTTTGACAAGAGGGATTACCACAGGGTGTCCAAGTACTGCTTCTACCAAAACTATTAGTTACAGCACATCTTTAGATATCCTTTTTCAAAAAGGAGTAGCCTAATTCAAACAAAGACATGAATATTGTATCCTTTGCTTTATTAACCTAAGTCCACTTGAGTGAGGTGTTTGACCGACTAAATGACTTTTAATGCGCTTTCGACACGACATTAGGGCGTAAAACCTAGTTGCCAAAAAGGAAATGTTTGGAATATTTGAACTTCGAACAACGCAAGAAGAATTATAACAGCACAAAGGTGCAACAATAACACAAATGCAACTCTTGCAACGGTTTTCCTTTTGGCTTGCCGCACATGAACTGAAATAAATTTGTGACCGACTGGCAGGTAACCCAAATGTCAACGCAACAACAACAAAAAGATGAAGAAGAAAAATGGGAAAATACTTTTGGGAAAACTAATGGCAGTGACGACATGTAGTAATTGTTGTTTGCACGTGTTGCACATACCGAAAAATTCGTTCCGAATGCTATTACCTGAAAGCAACGTGCAACACAATTGAGGTGAATGCGATGTGTGTGCGTTTAGTTGTTGCGCGATGTGACAAATAGGAAAATCCAAATAAAATTCCAAACTCAGCTGGGAAACACACACACCGGAGAGCGAACGAGCGCATGAATGAACGAACGCTTGAATGGCCAAGGTGCATTAGGGAGTGTTGTTGCCTGCGGTGAATGGCATAGTATAGCCAAGTAACTGCAAGTAATTGACGTGAGAATCTAACTAAGCGGAATAATGGAAAACAAAGTGCAGTTGCAACACGAAAAATAATGAAATAATAAGAAAATATTTTTTGGTAGTTAAGTAGAAGACTGTGGTGAAGAAGCGGCCGCTCTATTGCATGCATGTTTTCCAATTGCGCTTTCGCACCGAGCAGCAGATAGATTGAGGTGGTCGTGTATATGATTGTATGGGTGTGTCTGAGCATTTCCACCGCACAGTCTCTTGTCTTTTGCAGATAGTGATCAGTCGTGGGGAAGTTAAGCCAGCAAATGAAGACACATAAAATATCTGAGGTTGAAGTGGCAGAAGTTTGCGAATGCGAATTCTTAAGTAGGAAATATAAATTTATGAAAATAATATTGAGGCAATTGTAGCAGTAAATAGAATTTACATAAGTGGAATTCAAATTCATAAACTTAGGTTCAGCGAAATGCAAGAATTAGTTAAAAATATTTTTTGTGCATAAAAATATATATTTATATTTTGAAATGCATTTCGTTTTCTGGTTTATTTAAGTATAGTTTTCTTTAAGTATACTGCAATACCTTTCGTTAAATTTTTATTTTCAAATATCATTGTATTTAACTATAAGGTCTATAAATATTTTCGTGTGATTTGCCATGAGATGACGTAACTCTATTACTATTCTAGTGTTCAAATATTCCAAAGAAGTGTTAGAACGCTATTATCCTTGTGCATCCTTTTAGTGCATTTCACTCATTTGAAGTGTAAACAACCTTCTTCCTTAAACCAACTATCAACAACTGTACCAGTTTAAACTCATACTTATCCATAATCTACTTCGACATACCAAATATATGTCCAGCGTATAATGAGCCCCCGCACGAGTCTGACCACCATCGGACTCCGTCGAAATAGCGGATTTTTAAGCCTTCTATTAGATGAAGGCTGGGAAGTTATGCTTCTCTTATTGCAAAAGAACAAGGAAAATTTGACTTCATTCGTTCCAATTTCTAATTTTTCTTCTTATTATTACATTTTTTAATTCAAAAATTGATTAATTAATATAGATGGCAAGCCAATCAATAATTTTATTAATAATTTTAAGTCTTTCTAAATATGCAAACGTAAACTGAGTGAAAATTGAGTTGGAAACCTCACTACAATGAAGAAGAGTCCAGCAATTCTTGTTTCCCAACAGTTATTTTTACTTATAAATAGGCATTTTTTAATAGATTTAAAACTTTAAGTTCATATGTATATATATACAAGGTCTGTCGCAAAAGAAACAGAACTTTTTAAATATAACTGTTTCTGGTGGCGCCACCTATTGGTGGGATATGAAATAAAAAGTTTGATTTCTTGTTGACATTTCGTAAGAATTTCAAGACAATTGGATAACTACAATTAATGTTATCGATCAAAAAGTGACAGCAGCTTTTGGTCATCGGTCGTAAAATGCATTTTGAACAAAGAGCAAATATTAAATTTTCTTTTAAACTTGGGAAAACGTTTACTGAAACATTTCAAATGATGAAAAAAGTTTATGGTGATCAGTGCCTATTCCGTAGTAATGTGCATGAGTAGTTCAAGCGATTCCAAGAAGGTCGTGAGGACCTCTGTGACGATCTGAAGTCGGTCGTCTTCAGAAGTCAAATATAAAGACAATGCTGATTTGTTTTTACGATTCCGAGGGTATTGTACACAGAGAGTTCGTCCCACCTGGCCAAACGATTAATGTTGTGTTTTTCCTTGTTGTTATGAAGCGTCTTTAGTCACGCATTCGTCGTGCTCTACCACAAAACCGTGAGGCAGGGTCCTGGCGCCTGTTGCACGATAATGCGCCGTGTCACCGGTAGACGATTGTCACTGATTTTTTGACAAAAAACTCCATATTATCCATTAATCACTCACCCTGCTCACCTGATCTGGCACCCCGTGGTTTTTACCTTTGGAAAACTTCATTAGCCCATGAAAGGACACTGGTTTCACTAAATATCAGCTATCCAAAAGGCGACGACCGATATTCTCAAGAGCATTCCGAAAAATGACCTTAAACACTCATTTGAAATGTTAATTGACCGAGCTAAACGCTGTATCGAAGCACAAGGAAACTACTTTGAATAAAAAAATATACCTTTTGAAAAATATTAATTTTTTGTTGTTTTTTTAACAGTCCTGTTTCTTTTGCGACAGACCTTGGACAGACAGACAAAAAATAAGGTGACATTTGAATTTAAACTGCGCGCGTCGAAGGATTTGGAGAATTATTTTTTTTATGTTGGTAGTACTGTCAGTCACATTTATGTCAAATTTCATGTCAAAATATTCATTAGTGATCGTGTCGTTTTGTGAGCTGCTAAAAGCGAGTTTTTCGTTTTTTGCGATGTCGAAATTTGTTGAGCAAAGAATTTGCATTAAAATTTGTTTACGGAATAAATTTTCTGCCGCGGATACGTTGAGGATGGTGCAGAAATCCTTTGGTGATGAGGCTATGTCTAAAAAAAATATTTACAAGTGGTATAGTGAGTTTCAAGTCGGCCGTGAACGTGTCGAAGACGAAGAGCGTCCAGGGCGACCATCAACCTCAACCGACGAAGCTCACGTTCAGCAAATCAAAGATTTGGTGTTGAAAAACCGTCGATTAACAATTAGAGACCTTGCTGATGAAGTTGGCATATCGAAAGGCTCAGCCAATACCATTTTGAAGGATGTTTTTGTCCTCAAGCGCGTCAAATCTCGACTGGTACCGAAAACATTGAATTTTTTGAAAAAAGGCGTCGCGTTGAAGTGTGTGAAACGATGCTTTCCGACTACCAGGGTGTCATGAAACGCATTATAATTGGCGATGAGACTTGGATCTATGCTTACGACCCCGAAACAACCGTTCATCGAGCGAATATCTTGCCAAAAGAGAGCCGAACCAAAAAAATTGCGCCAAAGTCGCTCAAAAATCAAGGCCATGTTCACTGTTTTCTTCGATTATCGTGGTGTTGTGCATTATGAATTCCTTCCAGCCGATCAAACAGTAAACAAGGAATATTATTTGAACATTATGCGCCGTTTGCGTAACGCTATCCGCCTAAAAGGCCGGAATTGTGGAAAGACAATTCTTGGTTTTACACCACGATAATGCACCATCCCATTCTGCCCTCGTAATTCGTGATCATTTCGCCAAAAACACAACCCATATCGTTCCGCAACCACCGTATTCACCTGGTCTGGCGCTGTGCGACTTTTGGCTGTTCATCAAGCTCAAAAGACCGCTCCGGAGACACCGTTTTTATACGATAGAGGAGATTCAAGCCGCAGCGAAGACGGAACTGAAGGCCATCCCGGAAAGTGACTACAACCAGTGTTTCGAAGATTAGAAAATCCGTTGGCATAAGTGTATTGCGTCGGGAGGGGATTACTTTGAAGGGGATGAAATTGATTTGGAAGAATAAATAAAGAATTTTCAAAATAAATACAAAGTCACCTTATTTTTTGGGCACAGTATAGTATGGTGTAATTAATCCACTGTTTATCTAGCAGGAAACGATAGTGCTTATCGAAAACGTTAATGGCTCGAACATCCTGATCAATTTGTGGAGGTTTCCTCTGGTATTAAATTTTTCCATATTTTGTCTGTCTTTAAGTTTATGCTTATGATCTAATGATTACACATTTAAGAAAAACGCCAAAAATTTATAAAGAAACGAGCTTAATTTTTTTTGTATCCAAATTGGATTGTTTTGGGAACGAAGTTTCAATTACAAATTAATTCACAAATTAACTATAATGTAAAAGTTCTTCAAAACGATATTTTGTTATATACAAATAGAAATAAGTGCCCGCCAACTACGATGAACTTTCAAGAATGCAGCGCACGTGCGATCCCAAGCACAGATGCTTGCAACAAGCACTGCAACTGGCAACAAACACAGCTGCACATTGAACCAGGTGTAAGCAAGCAGTAGGCTTAGTAATGATAATCGACAATCAGAGGTGACCATACCACAAATATTTCTTAACCGTTACATGCAGCAAACGCCGGAAATAAGGAAGGCATAAATTCGTTGAGCTAATCTTGCGCAAGCTTCTATATTCTAAAGAGGAGAAAGAAGTTGGAGTAGTAGTAGTAACAGAAAATGTTGCTAGTTTAGAATATGCTATTGGACAATGAGGCAGAAAAGCGTACGGCGACAAAGTATGCGCCGACAGTCGCACTTTAACCTGTGCAACCGACGTTTCAGGTGCTCAGGATGTGCCGGCATCGCATCAAAAATGTTGTTGCAAATTAATTGAAAGACATAAAATACAATGCGTTGCGCCTTTCTCTTGTGCCACCGCGAAGCTTTAACTGCTAATAGTATTTGCTAATGCGCATTACGGTTATAAGTCGTTACGTGGTACCCATTGGAATATGCTTATGCACCTGAACAGACTCCAACAGAAGATAATGGATTGTGATGAGGAAAGATGACTTTTTAAATTTGTTAGTTTGTATCGAATCACTTTGTAACTCACATACTTTTAAAGACTATATTGTATATACATATAATTTCACTGGGCAGTTAGGCTGATTGCTACATACTTTCTCGACTATTAAATTTTATCGGCCGATTCTGTGAGCAAGTACAGGACAGTGAGTACATAATTGTGATTCAGTTTTGAATAAGAAAATGTGAAGAGGAAACGACTAAACGCGGCTAATTTTGAATATTTCAAATAATTTCTGTATCCCATAATTTTCAGGTATCTGCTAATATAATATGTTTATGCTATGTTGGTACTCTGGTTTTTATGCAAATAATACCGAAAAATGCTTTAGTTCCACAGTCAGTTAATTAAAGATCAAATTTGAATTGAAAAATAGAAAAAAAGTTCAGTAAAACAACATTGGATGTGAAAATAGTGGATTTCTTTGCTGCATAATCCACCATTTTTTATTTTTTTTAAGTCTGTTAAAAATATTTATTTTTCAAGTAAAAGTATTAATGGGTATGAAAAGTGGGTAATTTATGACAAATTGAAAATCAAGACTTTTATGCTATGTGTTAGAAGCCAATGACATGGTGTCATCTTCGATAGGCTACTACTGTCTACTGAACACAATGTCTTTGAGAAGCCAGTTCCCGGAATCCGACACCACACACATCGATATTGACAACAAGTTATCGAACAAATCACTCCTACCCGTATACTAGACCCTCAATTTAATGCTGTAACAATTTATTTCTTTTTCCGAGAACTTATTGGCTCTAAAATTGAAATCCTGTCTAATTTTCTACTAAAAGACCAATTGTAATAAAAACTTTACAAAGGCTATTCATTAGAAGAAATTGTCGCTGAATTCGTTGGAATTATACAGAATGATTGAAGATTGGCAACAATTATTGCAACTCTAATAATTAGCTCAATCACACTACATTCAAATACTGTTATAAATACACTGCTCCTTACTTAGATACAAGTTCGTTTATTAAGTCTTTTGTCCCGGATATTTTTCAAAAGAATAAAGTTAACCGATTTCCAAAATCATTATGCATTTTATTAATAACATATTGAAAATGTTTATTATCAATTACCCACGTCAAACTAATTTAATTGACACGAACTTTTACACTCTTAATAATATCAATATTTGTTTGGTAATTTGGAAAAGCAAGCGGACCACACACCAAGAATCGTCAAGCGCTGGCGACAGAAACCGGCAAAGAGCAAGAAATACCTCAAAATAATATTTCCATATGTAGACAGTGTACGTTGGGGGCAGTGGACACTTGCTTGAAATGCGCATAAAAACATAAATATGCATACGAAATGCGTTTAATTAATGTTTTTTCACGCTGCGCATATGTACATATACAGGCGGCGGTCGCGCTTAATGAGGTGGGTTTATTGATTTTGTGGCACGCAGGCGACCAAGGCGCCGTGCCAATATTCGCGATAAATATCAAGCTCTTGCGAAATGTGCGTATGATTATGTAAGATACTTACATACTTAGATGCAAATATAAATATATAATACTATATATGTATATGCAAAGCGAAAATATAAGGAAATAAATAAACTGCTCGTGCATTTTGGGAAATGTTCTGCAATTAATATAGTAAATGCAGCCATTAATCTAAAGTTTGAGTATTTTTACACAATTATTGGTAGTTTTTCATGAACACAAACACATTTAACTGCGCTTTACCAAATAAATAACCGTTAACTGCTGTTAGTGCTTAATGCTTAATCTCTGCACTTTGCTTCGTAGATTTTTGTCTTCATGTAGATTTGTATGATTTTAAATCCGACAGAGCTACATAAATTCTCGCTTTGCGCTAGTTTTGTTTTTATAAACGTTGTTGTTTTTGTTGTTGTAGCTATTTTGCACGCTGCTACAGTGTGTTTTGCGTAGGCAGGGCACACAGCCGCCAAAGCGCATATATTATTCATGAGAAATGATGCAAAGTGTATACAAAAAATATGTGAAAATAAAAATAATAAAACGTCACCTCTGCTGCAACGATGTTATAATAACCCTCTCAGGTGCATTTCTTACAGCAATAAAGCTTATAAAAGTTTTATTTGTTTGGACTAGTCTTTTTGTATATGATGATATACTGGTTTGATCAGACTAATATGTTCGCATATTGTAGAGTTTCCGTGGGTTATATTTGGTGATGAATTTTCTGAAAAAATCCTGTGAAATAGAAAAAGTTTTCCATACAAATACTTGATTTAGAATGATCAATATGTATGACAGCTTTGATATACACTGTCTTTCAAAAGTTTACATACGACCATAAAATTCTAATTTTATTATAAATATCAAAATACTGTTCATATGTTGCTGCTTTTTATAACTTTAAACGAAAGATAAAACCATTATAAATAATCTTTAATACAAAATTTGTTGTATTTACAAAAAAAACAACAAAAAAATTAAAATGCTTAAACTCCAATATTTACATAAGTATACATATGATGCAAAGAACAAAGTGTATCGTTATGAGTACCGCTGCAGATTTTCTTGATATTTGCTTTAAACCATCAGTACAGCTTGACATTTCATAGAAAGTGATCACAATTATAATTCTTTTATCGAGAAGTGTTTTCTACTATAAATATGGGCAAAGGAAAGGAAGTTCCCGAACCAGTTCGGAAAACCGTTGTAAAAATGAGGAATGAAGGTTATTCTTTAAGCGAAATTGGAAGAATTTTAAATTTAAAGAAGCCAACAGTGTAAACAGTGGTAAAAAATTTTAAGGAAAATGGAAATTACGAAAGTAAACCACGCACCAGCCGCCCTCGGATGTTAGACGAAAGAATAGATAGAACAGTTATACAATTAATAAAAGAAACCCCCAAACAAAGTGCGGTCAAAATAAATCTTAAAATAAAAGCATATCTAAGAGTGAACGTTTCTGATCAAACTTTTCGTAGAAGTATTAAAAACAGTGGTTACAACAGCAGAGTTGCAAGACGAAAAAGGTTCCTCAGAGCTGTAAATATACAAAAGCGGGTTGAATACGCCCAGGGAAAGGGTAATATTTACTGATGAATGTAAATTTATGGTCTTTGGAGGTGATGGTCGGGCAAAAGTTTGGCGAAAACCAAATACATTTTAAAGGATAGTTACCTCTAGTGTGGAAATGTTAGATTTGGAAGGAAATTCTATATTCCTCCAAGACAACGATCCGAAACATTCTTCTAAAGTGGCAAAGGAATGGATTCTCTATAACGTCAGGCACAAGCTAAAGGTAAGGTGCTCAAAATGAAAAAGTGAAATGTTTTGTGTTATTAAATATAAATTTATTAAACTTAATTATTTTTAACATTCCTTTCAATAATATTTCATACTTTAAAATAAAATAAAACAAAAACAATTATTATATGCGCATTTTTCTATATCAAATAGGAAATTTAAGTACCATATGTAAACTTTTGTAAGGCTGTGTAGTTGTGCAATGTGAACAATTTGGGCGAAAATTGTAGTGTTATCTTGGATAATAATTTATGCAAAGGTGCATGAAGATATCTTGTCAAATAAAAAAGTTTTCATACACGTACTTGATTTTGATCGTCCACTTCCTACAAATGATCAGCTTCTGGAAAAGAAAAGGAAGAGTGCGAAATTTGGCATTGAGTTCGTCACACTGATTACTTATATATACACTTTTTAGGATATTCGTCTTTTTTTTCTAGGCATTACAAACTTTGTGGCAAACTTAGTAGGTATAGGCAGGGTATAACAACAAAAACTGCAACAGAAAATCATGTAACAAGTATGTGAATAAATGAACAAACTAAAAATAAATAAGCCAATAAAATCGAATTGCCCATTCATTGTAAAGAAACAAGTGTTGTATTTTAGCGGTTGTTTGCGTTGTTGCTGACAGCAACAAGTGTTGCTGACAGCAACAAGTGTTGCGCCGGGCGTGTGCCTAAAGCTATTTATATTCCTAAGTAGTTTTGTTTGTGCGCCCGCGGTGTAAGTGTGTGTTTATTTGTTGTGGCACAAACGTTATTTTTGCTCCGACCTACGCGGGATCTCGTCGATTTCACTGATTTTCGCTGTTACAACTTTTGCGAAACGCCTACTATCCGCTAGCAGACATTGTTGTTTTTGCTCATATCAACGCATTACAAGTTGTGTGCCAAATTTTCCGTTTATAATCAGTATGTTATTGGGTCTGAAAATGCAATCAACCGAAAGTTTTAGGTAACATTCAGAGTTGCTAAAGTTAGTGTGAATGTGAACGCCGTTGGATTCTGAAGTGAGTGTGTTGGAACTGCTATGGTGTCTGTATTGAGTATTGAAATATATTTATTTCTTGATGCTATAGTAATTCCAATAAAATTATTTTAAAATGTGTTACCAAATCTCCAATACGACATCAATCCGTGCTCTGATTCGTGTGCAGCCCTTGGTTTTGATGTCGCAGACCACCCTTGAATCATAGATTGATCTCACTTCTCTCACTGAGTTGCTGCAGCTGAACTTAAACTTACACTTCTTAAATGTTTAAGAGAAACAGGCTCAATTTTATCAAAGTTTAAATGAAAATTTCCTAGTTTTACCTTTTTTTTATTTTAGAACGATCGTACGCAGTGTAACTTAAAAGCTAAAAACGTGAGATAAATGAATAAAATTGAGCAGCTCGTTGTTTCAAAGACGCATCAGAAGAAATACATTGTAAGATTGCCGTATAAAGGACAATAAAAATGTTCATTCGACTTTGATATTACGTAGGTTGCCTTTTATATTTAGGGATTTGGCAACCTTAGTGTCGCTCATTCACAACTTTATTGTAAAACTTTACATTTTTAATCTTGCTTATACACAGATCGTTGAGACAAACACTAATCTGTTAACAGTAACTTAAAATATTCAACTCGGCAAAAAAAATAATCAAATCGTAAAATTTTCGTGCGTTTGTGTTTACAACTTTCGTTGCAGATTAACCAGCAACAGTGTATAGATGAATTTAAATGAATTACTAGCAATGAAACTCCATCAAGGACCAGTGTTTATCGAGTGTATGGTGAATTTAATCGAGGTCGTAGATCTCTACAAGAGATATTTCGTGAAGGGATTGAAGCAACTATGGGTATTAGTGGGATTTTGAGTGAATGTTTGCTCAAAAAAAGGCTCCTGTCGATTGGTCGAGAGAAGTCTTGAAAAATACGAAAGCGGTGCTTTGTCTTTCAATTTGTTAGAAATTAGAAAAACCAACTGTTGAAGACAGATCATTGTTCTCCATCACGTAGCGAGCTATCATACATCGAGTGAAACAACTGCAATTTTGCATCGATATGATGAGCCATACGAACGTATAGTCCTGACTTAAGACCAAATGGCTTCATTTTAATCCAGTACGACATATGTATATAAATATCTCTAACAGGATATTAAAAAAATGTTGCCTACATCTAGACAATGCTGGAAAAATGTATTTGTGGACTATACGACGAATTTCCAAATAATCCTGACATACTTACAAATTATATAATATAGCGCATTTGCACTATGAGATTATCCAATATTTTGAAAACATAATAACAAAATTTGGACTATAAATAATTAAAAATGAAGCATCTTATTCATAGTCGCTACATCGTGATTGTCCCTCAGTTGAATTCTTACAACTATAAAATGACTCACGTTTTTCTATGCTTCTGTAAAGCTTTATTGTGGTCATTGCCACTATACAGGGTGGCTAAAAACTAATCCTCCTATCAGCAGATGCTATAAATTTTGCAATTGACCTCTAATGTCAGTTCTGTTTTGAGATTTATGTAGTAAACACATGCAAAATACACGTAAAGAAACATTGGCACGCTACACTGCTCCAGAATGCAGGTTGTTGGTGACTATTTATTTGACCAATAATCGGCCGGTGACTTTGACTTTGAATTTTGTCATAGATTTCCTAGCCGTCCGACGCCTACTGGTGAAACACTTGCGACGTTAAGCCGCTCGCTTTGAAGAGACACAAGATTTGAAGATGTTTCCGTACAATGTCCAGACGGTGCCTCAGCTGTTAGCTGCTGACCGCCAATCGCGTCTAGCATACGCTCAAGCCATCCTTAATCACCACCAAGAGGAAGATGATTTTTCATCAAAAATAATCATGAGTGATGAGGCCCATTTCCATCTTAGCGGGTACGTTAATAAGCAAAATTTACGCTTCTGGGGCACTAGAAATCCGTGTGTAACCCACGAAGAGCCATTACACCCGCTCAAAGTCACTGTAGGGTGTGCTGTTTTCGCTGGAGGAGTCATCGGACCTTTTTTCTTCGAAGACGTCGCGGACCAAACGGTTACTGTGAGTGGTGAGCGCTACAGAGCAATGATTCCTTTGGAAGCAACTTGATGAATTGGGATTGGAAAACATGTGGTTCCAACAGGACGGTGCAATGGCGCACACTGCACTTACCACAACCGATATGCTGATGGCCAAAAAACATCGGAAGGTTGGCCACCTTGTACATTTTACATCAACGATTAACCATGTATTAAATATAACAGTAAATTGATCCTGTCATTAAATAAACAATGACTTAAGTGTTTGTATAAAAAACCAAAATACAAAAAATCATTGTTCATAGACATATGTATGTATATTACTTAGTAGAGCCTCAGAATGAAGCATAAATAAGTAGTGATGGATATCAACCCAGCTCGTGCATGCTACCTCAACAAAATCAATTCCCAGAGCATTTCTCTACGAAAAACGTGTGAGACAGTGTTTTGCGGCAAAGAAAATCTACTTCTACATAGTTTCGAATAGTTGTATGTACGAATGCAGGGGAAACTGTAAATAAAACTTGGCAACCAGTTAGCTTTTTTACCTCTTTGTGCATGTGTGTGCGCTTTTCAAGAGCCGTTAAACCGCAAGATATGCCGGAAGTGCCACTCTCACAATTTCTAACCAATCGGCAGTTGAAAATAAAAACTGCAACCAAAAATAAAAATACAACAAAAGTACAAACATAAAACGCAATAACGCAGCATCTTCAAACCTTCGCAAAGACGGTGATTGCGCTGTCCAAACAGCCTCTTCAGCAGGCGGGCTGTGGCAAGCCAGCTGCGCCAACTGAAGATGCCAATGCGCATAACTCAACAAGATGATTTTCAATATTCCATCTAAAACTTGCACTTGTGTCGAATGTAGTTAGTTTTGCGAAATGTGGCAAGCCAGTGCAGTGCGGTGGGTGGCTTTTGCATGCAACAAGTTTTGCGGTTTTACATAGTATTAGCGGACCCATCATCGGCTTGTTGGCGCGCGCAGCAGGTGATCGTTCGATTTAGCTTGTCGTGTTTTCTTGCAATCCCTTTTCTTCTTTTTTAGATTTTATCGCTTTAGCAGCGAAAGTGAAAATGTGCGCAAGCAGGTGACCTCTGGCCCATACGACATGGGTGAATGAATTACAATGAGGTCCGGCGCGATTGATGTTGGCAGGAAACTCTTGCCTTGTCGATTTTCGCAGATAAACACTTTTATTGATTGTTAGATAGAAGAATTGGGAAATTCAAGAGAAAATAAAAAAAAATTTTAATAATTTTTGTTTAATTGTAAATGTTTTTGGTCAACGTAGTAGGCATGTGCAATAAAGAATGGGTCAACTACTTTCTCTCGCTAAACTCTTAAGAATTCAAGCGAAACGGTGCTTTGATCTACTCTAAGTAGTAATTTAAAAGTTTGAATGTCTTCGAATTCTCATAATAATTTATATTTTGGTGAATAACGGTTGACAGCAAGCATTGCAGAAAGTGATGAGTGTTCTTTGCCTTTCAGGTTTTCGATATATGTATTTATTTTCTCGTTTGTCCCGACTTTCTGATGAGATTTTGTTTACCTGAGCCATTTATTGTTTATTTTGCAAATATTTTAAATATATTTTCATGCTCAGGACGTGAAATGGGAAGATCTTATACTTAATGATAGATGCGGGAAATTTGCCTTAGGCACGTTGGAACTTTTTTCAAAAATTGTAATCTTTGTTTGTTATCAAGTTTTCATTGTTTAGGGAAAACAGATTTTTATACCCGGAAAAGGATATATTAAGTTTTCGACAATGTTCATAAAATCCAAAAGGATACGTCATAGGACATAAATATAAATAATCAGCGGGACGAGCTGAGTCGATTTAACCATGTTTGTCCTTCTGTATATGTGTATATGAACTAGTCCTTTAGTTTTTGAGATTTCGATCTGAATTTTTGCACCTGTCCGATATCAGACCACTATGACATATAGCTGCCATACAAACTGAACAACCAGAATAAAGTGCAAATATAGAAAGCTTCTTCATTTCACAAGATATCTTTTTCAAATTTTGTATTGGTTTTTGCCAAAGATAATGGTACAATAATCAAGGAAATTGTTAAGATCGAGATACTTTAATGTATGGCTGCAATACGAACGGACGGTGCAAAATTCTTCTAACGAATCTTTTGTATTTATTAAGCTTGCTATAGCTCCAGTGCTTTCGAAGTTAAATGTTTTTGGTTTCTGCCAGTTATTATGTTGAATACTAGAATACTATTTGCTGCTTATTATTCCAGTGTGACAAATACAAAAACTAATTATAGTTATATAAATGAGGCGAGTATTTTTCTAAGCTCTTTGTTGATATACCGATCTTAAAGATTCAAAAAAGGCATTTCAGTAAAAATATATTATTTATTATTATATTACTGTAGCCTCGGTTCTCTCTGAATAGATGTCACAAAATTTTTACGCTCAAGAATTTCTATACAATTCAGAAATCTAGAAAACAAATTTTATTAGAATTTGATGAAATTTTGACATTGTTCCAGTTAAGATTAGCTCTCCAAGGCAGGTTTAAAGACTTTTTGTTTGACGTTCCCTCAGTATGGTCGTAGATTCTCCAGCCCATGTAGTCTGTAATATTATTCTTGACGTTGTTCTAATTGCCATCTGTAATAAGAAAATGTGACTTCTCAAATACTCAATAAAAAAACTTGATCTAATCCCATAGAAATGTCAACTCCCGTTTCGTGTGAAATTATTACAATAGTGATGTATTTTAAATGCCGCTCAAGTGACTTTGAAGCTTACAAAAGCCATTGCTGTTATTTGCAACACGCTTGACACGAAATGCCACGTTGTGCCAATAAACCAAAATATGCATGAAAGAGGAAAGTTTCCGCATATCGTAACTGTAGATGAATATATAGGGTATATTTTTTAAAGGTGTAGAAATTTATCTAAGATGGCTAGTTGTCAAATCTGCTGGTAGAAAATGTGCTTGTCATATTATATATTCTTAACCCACTTTTGTCAATTATTCCGCCAAGACTTGTACCGTAGAAATCTAAGAAAGAATGAAAATTTTTTAGAAATTTTCGTATCGAGATATAAAAAATAAATAAGAAGAATTTCCCTAAGATTACATCCAATTTGACTGATTTGGAGATAATTACTGAAATTTCCCAAACTTTTGCGAATATTTTTTTGTTCTTGTATTAACTTTCCAGAGTTTTAATTGAACTAAGAAAATATATGCCTCCAAAAAGACACCTTTTACATAAAAAACATACACATTGATATGCAGCCACGCAAAGTAGGCAACTTGCCACATAGCATTAGTGGCAAAGTTGTGTTGCATACACATTTAAAGTTGTCACATGCAAGCACGATTACAAAGCAAAAACAAGAACCATTCACACGAATCCTGCACGGAATTCGCTTTCACAAAAGGAAGAAAAAGATAAATTTCTCATATTGCAGCATAAAATTGCGATTATGATTGACAGCTACGTTGCAACTGTGCGGCTGTAGCGCGCCGCCGCTTTTGGTGCCGATACTAGCCGCTGCCACTTATGATTCGTGCAACCCCATTTTGGCACATCAATCAAACAATCAAATTTTCCGTCTGTCCGCTTCACCATAAATGTACCGTGCAACATGACTTTGCAGCGTGGCATGAGCATGCAAAAAGCCCATACATTTAGACGTACATGTGTTTTAATGCGTCACCGTTGCGCCGCGTCGTTTAGTGGCGTTTCTGTTTGTGCAACATGACAGTACAGCAACACCATATGAACACCAAGCGCCTAATAACTGCAACATTTGTAAACAACTTTGCGAATACAACCGCCTCAATGAACGTAACTGGGAATCTATGTCTTTGCTTGGCACAAGCTTTACTGTTATTCATACACACATACATACACAGATGCAAAAATTGACAGTCCCATCGATTGAACCATTTAGCAATCTTTGTGGCTCGATCGCGTTGCCTTACTCGTCGCATAATCAATGGAAAACACTTGTCGCTGCTGTCTGCTGATCGTGTGGCATGCAACGTTTGCTGTTGAATACACAATTTTTAGGTTATCCACGTCTGTCCGCCTCATAAATACATATATCTTGTTGGTCTTTTGTCGCTAGTATAGCTGTGTTTATGAATATTTCGCATTCTCTTAGCTGGACCGCTTGAAGACTTGCTTATGATGATTCAGCACTAAAAAAGATGTAGAATATGGTTGTAAGTATATCAGTCTCTTCAAACTTGTCGAACTGATTATTGAATATTTTTACCCTGATCAGGATATAATAAGTTTGTCATGAACTTTTAACACCCAGTAGGACACTGTGACGAGTCGAGTGAATTTAGCCAAGTCTCCCCAAAAAGATTAAAATTTGTCGGAAGCGTCAATATCGGTAAACCATGCAGCATAGATTCGGGTGGGTAAAAAACAGAATATTTTTTTGCTTGGTACTCGTACTCTGAAAAATAGGTTCTTACATACTTCTAAGAAAGTCTCTCAAAGTATGAGCACTTAATTGTAATGGGAAGGTCCACAGCATTACATTTTAATATTTTTTCTTTATCATCAGATTTCTCACTCTAAAAGCGTAAGTTTGCCACCTAAGCCTTGAGATCAAGCGCAGAATAACTCTTGCAAACGGGTGCCGCTTTGGGATCGGCAGACAAATGAAAAGCAGGTATCTCTCAACGAACAAAAATTACGTTCTCCATATGTCTTATTATTGCCGTCCTAGTATATAGCGCAGAAACATGGAAGATGACGAGCCGAGATAAGAAAGCGCTTGCAGCATTCAAGAGAACTATTCTCCGTAAGATATAAAGGATGGAAGAAACTGGAAAAGTTTTGTGTGCGGCCTTTAGTTGTTGTAATGACGAAGAAAAATAAAATTCTGCACAATGTGGTTTTTAGTGTACTGATTTTGTAACGGAAACCGCAATGAAACAATTGGTTTGGAAGGCACATCTAATATGAAACTACTATACTTTATGGAACATATCGTTTTATGTGTTTTAGGCATAGTTGAACGAATAAATCCCCTTGAAGAAAGCGATTCTTTGCTTCAACGCGTTTAGCCAATGTAAAAAATTCTGTTAGATTTGACTAATCTTGGAATATTCAGGCAGCAGAGTCTTATTTAATTCAAGCATATTTCGCAAATACTTTATTTTTTCCACCGAAAAGCAAAAGGATCTAAGGCTTACAACCCAAAACGATGTAAATGATAATTTTGTTTTTTTATTACAACAACTATTAATTTCACGCTGTGGATAGGCACGGCACCTTATACCTGGCATATATGGAATACAAGTATGTATGTATATTATTCGACATCAATTACTTCGTCACCACTCGTGAATAACACTTAATCAGTGATTTGCAAATTTACGACGATTTCCTTATGTCGGATTAAAATCAACGCGAGGCGAGCGCGATTAACGACAGTTCGTAATTAATCGTGTTACATTTTTTATGAATGTAAAGTGCTCATGTAACCTCTCACAGCAGAGCTAAGTATACATATGGGTAATAACATATGTATGTATTTGTTCATGTGTGCATGCACTGGCACGTACCATATGCGAACACCTACACTTCCAACTTCACCATTCAAAACAAAGTTTGTTGCTGTTGTTTTTCTGCTTGCAAATTTTATCCGTGATTTGTTGCAACAGAAACGTGAGTGGAAATCGATTGATTACAAGTGAACAGAGCAGCGCGTGATCCAGTGCAACATTTGCAGTAATTACAAAAGTCAAATTCGACGGCAACGTTGAACCGCATTGACATGTAGCAAAAAAGCACTTCCAGTTTCGAGTTTTGGCTAATAAATCCAAAATATACAGACCATTTTCCAGCAATTGCGCATTAAGTAAATGAACTGCTACAACAACAGTGGCAGCTATTGTTGCTGTTGCAAACGCCAATGCTGCTAAGCACCGGGTCAGCACCCAGCGGGTGTTGCAATTTATTTGTTTTCTTATTTGTTGCGTTGTCAGCGCATTTGTTGCTTTCACTCTCCGTGTCGCAAACATTATTGGCAACCAGCATTTAATATGAAAGTGTGTGTGTATCGGTGCGCACTCACCGGTGACCTATAGAACCGCACATCTCCAGTTCAGCTTAATTTTCTTGCATTTTAATGGCCATCGGTTGCCTTTGCTAATTTTTAATTGCTAATTGTGCAACACTAATTGCACATTGCGCGACAAATCGATGAGTTCTTTTATTTTTAATGCGTCTAAGCAAAAGCTTTTTCTCATTTTTCTTTTACTTTTTGCTTTCTGTCATCGTTCTTTGGGGTCATTGCGGAAATTCTCACGATTTTGGGTGAATTTCGAGACCTTTGGAGTATTTGGTGTCGTTCATTTGTTAATATAATATTATATAATTAAACCATTTTCGGAATTAGTTGAGGTTAGGTCTTCAGAATACTGGAATATAGTTGCATACATTAAGTAACCAATTACAAGTGCCAACTAGTTGTATCCGATATCTAAGGGCTTCTAGTTAAATTTTGTACCAAAAGTACGCGCTTAAATGTGTACGAGTATATTACTGTGAAGTCATGTAAATTTGTGCCCGATCATTGGAAATTACAAGGCCAATAAGGCTGCTAGGAAAAGTCTCATTACTAAAATTTCGTTGGGAGCGATTCGGTTTTTCAAAGCCCTTTTGCATTCTAGCGCTTTACCTCTACCTCCTATAAGCGCAGCAAGCATTGGTTAACAACCATAAATTCTGCCCTTGCAAGATACTTCTGGCCCAAAGGGACCCGTAAGAGATCCTCCAAATTACTTGAATTAAGTAAAGTCAAGCTCACAGAAATTGTAGGTGTTCCGACTGGATACTATCCAGCACACGGTGCAACTAAAAATTTTGATGGACGCTCTATACCAACGCTGTATAGCGGAAGGCGGCTGTTGTCAGACAGAGATAGAAATATCTCGGTAGACACACCTTTGGAGAACCAGCGAAGTGGCTAGGATTCAAATTGAGCGTATTAATAAATTCGAGGTGAACTCTTGGGAGTTTTTGGGTAACATAATAGAAAAATAATTATTTGTCTAAGTTAGATCCATCGATTTTTTGGATCAACCTAACAACGACCTAACAAGACTTGTGAAACTAAATTATGTAAATTAAAATTTTTAGTGGAGGCGTGAGATAGCTTCCTAGTACCATCTTCAACCGATTTGAAATATTAAGATTGGGTAAATCGGTGCTGAAGCTGACTGACCTCAGCCTGAGTATGTGTCCGTATGTGTTAAGCCACAATTTTGTCATTTCGTGTATTTGTAACTTAGCAGGTTTTTCAAAAATTATTTGGGCACTTTATGTAGGCATGCAAATGATACTCTTGTTTAGGCTCTCAAAAATAATTTAACAAACAAACATTAAGATTATTGATACTAAATTCTTGGATATATGTGTCCAGATTTGAAACATGTTGTTTAGTGCTCCAGATAATACAGGGGCACCTATAAGAACAATATTTTTTAATATTTAGAAAACATGCCATTTATTCGGTAGATTATGAAGCGAAAATTAATTTATTCTTTTGGCATTTGCTTATATTTTAGAATGTAATATAACATAAAATAGAAGAAATTTTTTGCATTATATCTTCTTTCAACGCGAAAAATAATCAAATCACGTGAAAACTGTCTAATTGTCACAGCAACTCAAAGAAAATATATGTCCAAATGTTTAATCTTCATAATGTCCACTCACAGCCCACGGTTTAACCCAAAACAAATATCAGCAAAAGGATCACATTTCTATTAGACAGTGACAGTTGAAAATACGTACCCAGGCACACAAACACATACACACAAGCGAACAAATATCAGCAAACTTGCTGAGAGAACAATCATCATTTCCTTCATTTTCGCATGTAAATGCTTGTTACTGGTGCTGCCCATCAGCTATAAATATCAGCGGGACCATGCACAAACACACACACCATTACATATATATTTGGTGTTTTTGCTTGCCGTCAAAACTGGCCGGTAACATTTCCTTTCTAGTTTCACGCGATGCGGCAACAGCTACATCCCGCCATGCTGCTTTTAAGCGCTGACAATACATGTCGCATGTTGTTGCATGCCGCTTGTTGCACGTTGCCTGCCACGCTGCTGTCGCACGCCTGACATTTTTGCGCCCAAATGTAGCGCATGCGCAATGAAAATCACATCCATAATGTTACATTTCACCTCGCCAGGCAAGTACAAGTGTCTATGTGTGGGTAACAAAGCTTGTGCTATATGTGTGTGGGCAAACTTTCGCGGTGCACCAATGTGGCAGACATGACATTTCGCAGCGTTCTTATCTTCGTTTATTGTTGTTGTCACGTTGCTATTGTTGCTGCTTTTGTGATTTAGTTTGCTTATGGTTTTAGTTTATTTATTGTTGTTGTTATTTGACTTTGCTTTTGGCATTTTGTGTTGTGTTGACAGCTGAAAATTGGCAATTGTTTATTGTAGTGGAGCTCAACTTACGTGTGGGCTTCTAAGCACAAAGGACATTTGAACAATCAGCGACCGTACAACCTTCTCAGAGATCGAAATGAGCTGTTGTAATGTGATACTGGAATTTAGATTCATTCGCAATGGTGGAGTAGCATAATAGAATTCTTATAACGAAACGTTTCGATTTTTCATATTTACAAGCGGCGTTCCAAAGTAAAGAGGACTTTTCGAATCTAGCGCCCCCTGTGGCGCCATCTATATGTCGACTAGTGCTTTAGAATTTGCTATTTTTATCGATTGTTCAATGAGAATTTCATGACATTTTATAGATTTGAAGTGAAGTTATTGCGTTTTAAGTGTCAGGAGATTTGAGGTGAAGTTATTGCGTTTTAAGTGTCAGTAGATTTGAAGTGAAGTTATTGCGCTTTAAGTGTCAGTATGTTTGTGTTATCGGTGCGAAAATGAGCTTTGAACAAAGAGCCAACATTCAATTTTATTTTAAAATTAGTAAAACTTTTACCAAAACGTTTAAATTGATGAAACAAGTTTATCGAGATGATTGCCTATCCCGTAGCAGAGCGCACGAGTGGTTACAACGTTTTCAAAGTGGTCGTGGGAACATAAATGACGATCAACATGTGGGCCAATCAAAACCCATGATCACCGAAAATTCCATCGAAACAGTGCGTGAATTCATCAAAGATCAGCCGAAATCATCATTGAAATTCATGGAAATGGAATTGAACATCTCCAAAAAGAGGTGTGTGCACAGTTTGTTCCGCACAAATTGACTGACGACCAAAAATTGCTCAGAATACAACATTCGAAGCACATCTTGTGACCGATTATTTGACCAAAAATCACATTTTAACCGTTAACCACACCACGTATTCACCTGATATGGCACCAAGCCACGCCTTTCTTTTCGGAAAAATGCATTTGCCCATGAAAGGAAAGCATTATGCAGGCGTAGAAGGCAATGAAAATTCTTGCACCGGCTTACTGGCGGCTATACCGTCCAATGAGCTAAAACACTCGCTCGACATGCTTTTGGACCGTGCAAAAAGCTGTATTGAAGAAGAAGGAGACTAAAAATGAAATGATTTTGCCGAAAAAACATTTGTTCTGTTTTTTTTAAGTCCTGTAACTTTGGAACGCATCTTATATGAAAATCAGTTTCTTGGTTTAGTCGTAGGGACTCATTGAAAGATATATGAGACCGGTCCTTTAAGTGCTTAGACTATAAAAGATCATAACAAAAAACGGAAATAACAATTCATTCCGCCACATAGCCAAATGAGGCTAGGTAATAAAACTCGTCATCGAGTCGACATCGTTGTACCCTGTGACAATTAAATTCCACTATTTCATTGTTTCCAGCCCCTAGTGTTTATTTAAGAGCCATGTTCCCACGATGGTCACGTCAATACATTACGCTGGTCGAACTCGATATTTTTTAACTCTTCTCTGTAAGAGGTCTTTAGTAGTCATCTTGGAAACACATAGAACCAGCAAAAATTGATTTAACAATGCAGAAAAAATAGCATATATCTCACCTCTAACAAATCATCTACGACTAGAATTTTGCACTAAATCATTTCATGAATGAAAAAACTTTGTTATAGAAGATATCCACAAATAATGCTCGAATATAATAGGATGCATCCATCAGTTGTTTTAGTGACGTAAAAGGTTTAAGCAATTTTATATCCACATCAAGTAATCATGTTTTCATTAAAACTCTCCGTGACATTGTACCAGAACGTGTTCTATTATTGATCGAAAATACATTATGGAATGAAATCGTTAATTTCTCTGAATTTATTTGTTGTATTATGTTCCTGTAAATCCGCTATATGAAATTTTTGTGTTTTTTATTTATTTATCATCAGTTATAAATAATTACTTTCAAAACTTACCGACAAAGCTTGTCAAGACGCCCCTTTGATATGCTTAAAATAGTTAATAAAAAAATATGTCGAAAAAGCTATAAAATAAATATAAAAAACTGTAAATTTAAAAGATTAGAAATAGAAAGGTTTTGCAAATGTCTCGAAAGGAGCACCTACGCGATATTTCTTATAAGGAAATAACTCTGCGCGAGTATTTTGCGTGGCTGAGTTGTGAATAAATGTCTGAATAATAATAGAATAGAAACAATTACACTGCGTGGTCAACATCCATTGCACAATTAACCAGTCACACCGCTGTCGCTAACATGAATTGACCAAAAATTGTTAGAGGAGACTAAGCTATATGTTGTTGCGCCCATATACATAATACGCATATGAAGAAAAAAATTCGAATCTGCATGGTCATAAGGAAATTCCAAATGTTTACCTACCAAAAAGGTGCATAAGAGAATTTCGTTAGTCATTTATTTAAGCTTTATTAGCAATTGTTTTTTCAGTACCAGTTCTGGACAACCAATGTATTAGTTCGAGTTCCATAAAGCTCTAAAGCAGTCACCTACATTCGTCTAAATGTTTTTTATTTTGAAAATTTAACTACTCTTTCTTTCTCCCCTATTTTCGAAATCAGTGTATAGGTCACGAGAAGAGCAGAATTTGAAGGAAAACAAAAATGAGAAGTCGTCTTTCTGTAAAAAAGGATTAGATTTGATTCATTTGTTTATTTTTGATGACTTTTGTACAAAAACAACTGAAGTATTTCCGAGGGCAACTAACGTAGCAAAGGTTTCTTTTAAGCTAAAAAAAAATCCCAAAATTTTGATTCAGAAGTTTTAAAATCTTTTATGACTAGTGATTTATTGCCATTGAAAATCAAAGGGGAGACGATCCGAACATGCATTTTTCCATCAACTAAAAAGTGTGTATAGTTGTACGGCATGAATCTAGGGCTTTTCAAATACTGTCGAGATCTCCTTAAATATTCTGTTATATCAAAACTGAAGAGATAGGCTACGGGAAACAGAGACAATAGGCTTATAGAGAAATTCTTGTTAAACTCAAAATGGCAACTGAATAAAAATATAACTAAATGATGAATATAACAATCACACACTGATTCTGCAACGTTTGCATTATATATTTGGAAACTTAAGCTGAGCATTTAAATAGCTCCCTTTTTTGCCTTCCACTTGGAAGTAATTGATGTAAAAGGAAGATGTAAAGGTTTACTTCTTTAACTACGGGTTGAAAATGTACTGAAATGATGACTACAGTTGCATTTTAAGGGGTCAGAAGCGTAATCTTTTTTCAATTTCTTCTGCGTTTTCTGTACACTTATACCCTTAGAATTAATGCAGAAACCCACTTTACCATTGGAAGGTTTCAAAAAAGGCCCAAAAATAATAGTACCACTCGATGTTTGGAGCGCTCGGAGTGCACACCTATGTATGATTTTTCAGTACCTCAAACTTTAAACGCGTTTTTCTCTAAACACAGTTTTTTAAACTGGCGGACATGATTCTGGTCGAACAACTCAAACGATTTGCTTATTTTTTTTTTAAATGTTCACAAAACTCCTGGCTATCGTCTCTACTAGATTCATAATTTTTTATAATTTATTGACAATGCTATGACAAAATGTATGTAAAAAACATGAGGAAAAATTAAAAAAAAAAACGTTAATTACTTTTTTATTTTTCAAAATTTTTTCATAATTCTAGTAGGGACGATAACTATTCACGTACTTTATAAGAATAAATTGGGTTTTTGTGTTTCAGATGATCCTAACATGAAAAATCGTGTCCGCCAATGAAAAAACTCATTCACGCAGCCATTCTCCTTTGTTTATAAACTCCACGATATACCTCATAATATGTGAAAAAAGTTCTATTGTAGAATGAAAATTTCTATGAAAAAAAATTTTCAAAAAAACATGCCAGATTACCCTACTGACCCCTTAAGCGGAGTAATCCATATAAAAGGATAGCAACCTGTAAGATATGAAAGCAAATCTGGTGAAAACAGGGAGCAGAAATAGTGGACTTGTCGAACCGAATCTGAAATTTTACTTGGAATAGAAAAGTTTTTATGCTTATGTGGTTTTCAAGCGGTTTGCATCAACGCCAGATTTAAACATGTTGTGATGAATCCCTTTTTTGTTTTGTGTACTTTGGCAAAATTACCAAAGCAAGAAAAAATATAATAAGGTGTATAGTTAATGGACTAATCGCCGGTGCTTTTAGCAATTCGTTTTCACTTCACACTGGTAATTGTTGTTTGTTATTGTGCTTTCATTTAATTTTAAAGTCATTTGAATATTCAAATATAACCGAACACTGTACACCCATTTTGTGATAGTATTTCCTTTACTATTTCATTCACCTGCTAAGACAACAACAATAGCGGTGTCTAACATTTATATCATTGTTGTT
>NC_052499.1:76004689-76082189 GCF_016617805.1 Bactrocera tryoni
TTTTTTTATTAGTTTTAAATCAGAATAAAAAAAGAGCAGCGCTTGATGATTTCAACAACTAGTTTACTTGTCAATCAAATGAATCATACAATTATTATACCGTGACTCTATGTATTTAATTTATTTAACCATCAATTTTTATCAGCATTAAACTGTCAGTTAATCACCTGGTTTTAATGCGAATGTGCTGACTTTGTTAGACAAGCGGACGCCAGTTAGCTCCAGCACACTCGTTCCTTTACACAAGTGCTATGCTGGCCCATTAAGCCACGGGCATAATAAACCAGCTTGACAATGTTGGCTTTGCTGCTTTTTTAATGGAAGCGAATTAGCTTGCATTTGTTTATTTAACAAGAAATTCATTTTATATAGCGGTAAAATATTGTCGATGCTTTTCTTTATGAATTATTTTAATAGTGAAAGCAGTTTAATTTTAAAAAATATCTCTGTTGTATACTTATAAAGACAAATGAGAAATATCATAAAAAGAGATCTGTGCTGACTACAAAAATGTGAAAGCCCCAAACCGACTTAAGTTTTGTGAATGTATTATTGAGTCGAAATTCTCTTCACCTGGGTGGCGCTAACATCGATTAACTGGACAAAAATAATTATTATGTTATTTCATAGTCAAGTGTTAATTTGAAAATTTGAAGAAGGAAATTTGGAACAAGCAACTCCAAGTTGATAAGTAGCAAAATGCGAAAGAGGTTAAGAAATGTATTCTAACCAGTTGTTTTTAATTTTTGAAAAAATTCTTAAGCAAAATTCGTTTTAGTAGGCTAAGTATATTTTCTATTCGTAAAGTGCTCAATAATTGAGTTCGACAGAAAAAAATCGTATTAAAAGAGATAAACCATGAATTGAACTTTAGTAATTAATTAATTTTAAGAAACAATGAGCTCACATGAACCCATTTCGATATTATAAGTTAATGATAACTTTGCTCGAAAACTTATTATCACATATAAAATTCACTTCGCCAATCAACCAAGTGTTTATGCATCCCGCCAATATTTGTGGCAACTCCGGTTATACTCTACTCGCCATGCGCAACTGCCGACACTAAAATTTATTTACAACTATCAGCCATTTTTTACCGCTCTTCGGCGCAGCGTAGCACAGAGATAATTGCAATTTACAAGCAATCGGCGAAACCAAAGTCAGTCGCAAGATTTGCTCTAGTTTCGTGCTAAATTTCAATAGGAAAACCGAAATTATGACCTAAGGCCAGATATGACAACCAAAGCGCTTACATACATACAGTAATAAATGCACAAAAATCGAAAAAGCGAAGTAAAGTCTGCGAAATTCATATTCGCTGCATATCAGTAAATGGGCCCTGGAATTAGAGAAAATTTCGACTGTAGGCTGCCAGACTGCGCACCTTACAGCAGCGATTTGTTACACTCATAAGTAATTGAAATTTCATTTTGCATGTCATGAAAGTAAAAACAATCGGCAATAGAAAGTATTTTGCATGTAGTTTGCCTTGTCATGGGCTTATACTGTAGATTACAACAGTAACAACGCGAGTGTTATTGCTGATTGGCGCTTTGGCCGCAGCACGGTTATTGCGCAAACGGAAGGCGCGTGGCACACAGCTTGTGGCGATGATTTGAATTGTGAGGGTGTTAATCAGTAGCAATAACAATTGTTTGTTGGCATTTTAGCACGACTTTGATGTTAATGTCGACTTTTTTTTGTGAAACTTTCAATAATTTCAACTCTTAATTGAAAAACAATGTTTAAAAGTGGAAAACATATGTGAACACATAGTATACATTAATTAAAAGTCAGAAATAGCTGATCAAATTAATTAAAAAAAATTTCAGCCGCAAAATCTAAAAATATTGATGCAAAACTCGCTCGAACCACTAACACTTTCCGACAATGGCTCCGCCACATCAATTTTCATCAAAAGTCAATATCTACGCCTTTAAAACTACCTTTGTTAAACAAATTCATTTTTTTTTTACACGGGCTTGCCCATTTAGACATGTGCTGCGCGTCACTAGAGACTTGCACACGTTGCTGCTTCCAGTGATCACCTGTTTTAGGCAACATACAGAGCTAGCGTTTGTTAAAGGCATCTTTGCTTACTACCACATAATGCACATACACATACTTAATTGGCGCGACAATCTGTGTGCTTGAGATCTCAATCAAAACTTACATAATTTGTTTAATTTGACGAAATTCATTTAATTATATTTGGAAATTGTGATAATTTTTTAAATGTAATTTTTTCTTCGGTCAGGGGTCATAAGTCATAAGCTAAATAGCTGTATAGCTGGCGGTTTTCAAATAAATTGTCATTTACGTCTCCATTTTATAATCCCGAAAAGACAGGAGTATCACTTCGGGATCTCAATTCCGACTTTCAAATTCAAGTTTTATAGCATTTAATACTATATATTACATATATTATAAGCACTTTCAATTTAAACATTTTTTTATTAATTTTTTTTTCTAATTATAAGAAAAATGTGTTATATATTTGTAGGTAAACCTACAAGTAAAATATTTAGTATGGAGTTTCTATACCACCAAAATAAGAATTATATTTTTTAAAATTTTTGTATTTCGCCAACTCAAAATTAGTAAAACTTAGTAAAATTTTTTTACCAATCAACTGGTTCTTGTTGTTTACGAAATTTATTTTATTTAGTAGAAGTTGAAATTATATACTTAATCGATTTTACTCACAGAGTTTCCGAAATACCGGGACTAACAATTTGGGGAAATTTTTTGTGTGTTTGCGTTTTTAGTTATGTAAATAAAGTCATATGAGTAAGATAAGCATAGTTAATTGGAGATTTCTAATTCATGTAACACCTGGAACTATCCAAAAATAAAGTTGTCGATTTTAATTAACATTTTTTGACCAATAATGGAACTTTTTGGTGACCAAAATCACGCTGTAGTTTCTTTAGTCGGTGACATTTATAAACTTTGAATGCATTTCTTTACTCCTCTAATGGGTCCGTATTCCTTTTGGTGGCACTTTAATTAATGGGAACCTCACACACACACCTAAATCAAATCATATCTTTTGAAAACGTCAAAGTTAGAAAATCATTAGCATCAAACATACACGTTTTTATTTTGTTATTAAAACGAATAATTGAAAAATGATTTATTAAAAAATATTTTCGCCTCACAACAAAGCCAACCAAGGTGTTCATTCCATGTATGGTTATTTAATTTATTAAAAAAAATGCGAAATTCAATTTCTAATCAACTTCCAATTCCAAAAAAAAAATATTAATTTTCAATCACCAAAATCAAATTGCCATAAATCAATAGAAAAATCATTAAATCTACGTAAATGTCATTTTGGAGGTAGTTTTATTTCCTACTCAATGCTTAAGCATACTCAGAAGTATATACAAGAAACACAACAACATAGGTGGAGTCAGCGCGACAGCACGGTCTAAAGTTTAACCCACACGCTCCAGAGCGTCAAGAAACAAAGTAGCAGTGCAAATGTGCCCGGGCACGCAACACAGTCAAAATCCATCGAACATACAACTCAACAACATCGCTAGTATGAAAGTTCAAAACCTGATTGGCGCAAATGCTAATTCGAATGCAACATGTGTATTGACAGCCGCGGCGGCAACAGCAATCACAGTGGCACGCTGCCCACTCTGCTCTGTGCTGCCATGCTCCAGCGTCATGCCACGCCACTATAACAACAAATTTTGTACTCGCTGTGTTCTGCTACACTCTCCACTTCGGCAGTGCGATCATTTTTACAGGTGCATTAATATTTCATTTGTTCGTCGCTTCCAAAAGTTCGTAAATATTTATATGGTAAAGAAGTGTTGAAAAGTGTAGAAAATTATTATTATATTTGGAACTGAGGACTTTAAGAGTTGTAAGGAATAATCCAAAATATTTTCTGATGATTTTATAAAATGTATGGTCTAAGTCGTAAGCACCTTTCACCACTACTTACATAAGCTACTTAAAGAGTCTTGAGGGGTTTGAGAATATCTTCTTAAGATCTGATGGCCATTTGTTTTTTTTAATTTAAGATATAAACCACTGAAGTAAAGAGCCTGTGAGCTTCTTTACGGATAGGACAAGCTTTGAATGTAATTACGGTGCCTTCGAAACTGGATTAGAAATACCTAATCTCACCGCCATCGGCATTGGGTTACTTCTAAATAAATAATTATATTTTTATGTATCAAAGCAGGCTGATGAGTTGACAAAGGAGGTCACTACAGCTTCAATGTCGTTTGGAATGAAAACTGGTTGGAGCCCCGGATGTCAGTTGCTTGGAAGAAAACGAGGTAGAAACTTTTCGATGCTTTCTTCTTAATATTTCAGCTTTGGCGATATCAAATCTAACATATTCTGTTCTCACACGTTTAGAAATTAAAAGTTTTTTGGTATATGCGGGTACTTATGTCTCCGTATTTCCATGGGTTTGTTTGACTGTTTGTTACTTGTGTGTTTTCTGATTTGTTGTTGTTGTCATTTAACGTTTTATAATTTGCGTTTTTCTCACTTCGATTACAACCTTTAACAGGTTTCCGATTGCAATTGGAAAAGTTTTGCCACTTTATATTGTTGTTGCAATTGTTGTTTTTGAGTCAAATTGACATATTCATATATATTATTTTATAAGCCAATATTTATGTTTTATTGGTAGAGTCGTTCTTAAGCCATATATTTGTTTATGGATATGCATTATGGTTGCCATTAAAACTAAAAGGAATAATTTTGCTTTTCTGCTATAATACAAAATATCCTATAGATGCATACATATGTCCTAATAGATGGTTAATAACCGTTTTCCTTTTGATGGCAAATTATCAAATATCATTACAATAATTTATTTTCGAAATCATTAAAGGTTTCAGTCACATTATTCCAATCTTTAGTTTTTAAGGACCACCCTAACATGCATACTTTTACATGAATCACACTTGTGCAAATGCGCGTAACTCTGTGCATTTGGATCTTGTTCTGTTCGCCCGCCACTGGTATCGCTGGCTGCTTCAGGCTACGTACCCAAAGCGCCCGACTGTTTAATTATTTTCGCAAATGACGTATGTTCGCTGTACACAGTTGAAGATAAATCGTTGCACCATTTACAGTTTCGCTTTTTTTGAGTCTTTATACAAGTTTTTCTCTTACTTCACTGTGGCACTTAGGTTTCTTGTAGTTATGCCATTTGCTTGTCGGTATGATTAATTTGTTATTTGACTCTATACTGTTGAAATTTGTTTTCAAATGCTTTTTTATTAATCAATTTACCTGCAAATAGTAAAGTAAAATATGCCGACACAGATGTGTGTAAATCATTAATCTTTATATATAAAAAGTACGTGTCACGTTGTTTGTCCGCGATGGACTCCGAAACTGCTGAACTGATTTTAGTACAATTTAGCACACTGTGTCGAGTTCAAACCAACTTAGAAGATAGGATAGTAAAAATAATTCATAAATAAAGAATATAGTGAAAGCTCTTTTAAATGGACGCCCAATTAAGCGGACATCTCCATTAACCATGCACATTGTTGATGTTTATTAAGTACAATCTATTAAGCGAACAACTTGAGAAAGCAGCCTTAAATTCATTATTTTTGATAATGAAATTTATTTGTCTGAACATATTCAAAATTAAACTTCAAGTATAATCCCTTGGATTCTTATACCGACAAAAACGTTTTCGCCTTTATTCGTAAATAAAATTTTCACTGAATTGAATAGTTTATATGAATAATAGTATAAAATGTATACCACAGCAACGCGTGGCCGGAGCCCCTAGTGCATATGTAAAAAAAAATTATTAATACTAAACAGTGGTCCGCTAGAAAATTATTGTTCAAAAGCTGACAAAGATGTTTGTAAATATTGAGAGTTTAGTCTATAATATAAATAGACTATTAATTTCGTGTCTTGAGTGCTCTCTAGAATAAAATTAGAACCATTAATCTTGTGTCTTGTTATTATTCTTTATTTTATATTTTCAGTTTAACATAATAAAGTCAGAAATCTTAGAACAACAAAAATTTGTTTACTTAAAAGTTATTTAGAAACACAAAGCTCTAAACTCTAGTTGGTTAAAAATTTTTCTGTGAAACATTAATTTCTTATCATCTAATAAATTAATAGAAAATGTTAACATCGTTTTAAGCTTATCTGTTTTGGTATGTGCTTCTTTTTCACAAATTAAAATTCATTCTAATTAACTATCGCAGTTTAAGACAACGAGAGCTAAGAAAATGTGTTCCTTAACACAAAAACCTCATGTTTATGCTTACAATCTGAGCGTATGTTAAAAAAGGTTACTTCAAATCCTTAAACGCGAGTATATATACTTAATATAATAGTACTCATTCAGCTTTGGTCGCTTTGCTGTGGCGAAGGAGCTTAAGTAATAGTGATAGCTGCAACTCAAACGAACCAAGGGGACACCCCATAATTGCCCCAATAGGAATATAGATGAACAAACCTTGGGTTTTAGGACCATCTCTTATTGTGAAAGTATAAGGACACCCACATCAATAACAGCCTAACCCCGTGTTGATGATTGAATGGTCAGAAAGCTGTAATAGAATATGTTCACGAGTGACCTAACTCATCCGGTTTACTCGTCGGACTACAAATGGACATAGAAAACAATCAAAATACAGTGTCGCCAGAAGCTCATACAAGGGTAGGTACCAACCTATCTAACTAGCAAACAGGGAGGAGTTGAGTGAACCACTTTGGAGTAAACAAAAGTAAGCGGAAGTATTCATAAACTAACTTTAACAAATCTTAACTTTATCTTAAAACAATTTAAGAACAAGTTAATTTCATTTACATGTATTAAAGTATGTACAATGTAATTATGCAATAATAACTCCGAACTCTGCATAAACACGATCAGCTGCATAAAAAGAGGTTAACATTGTCTTACATAGGAATTAATTGCCACTAACGCTATTGCAACACTCATTCATCGTGGCTCCTAATATGCTTTCTGAATGATTCAACAGCACCACAGCAACAAATAAAATAACAAAAAATATGCTATATTTACTTTCCACCATTATGATCATCATCTTCGTCATACAAGCGAACACTGTAAATGCCGAGAATATTTTGTCATGTCTTCCTGCTATTAAGGTCACTGTCTTCATTACAACTTTTTTCCATAGAGCCTTATCGTACATATTGTCAGCTTTAGTGTAGAGTATTAGATATATCAGAACTGCCGACGCAGACGAATCATTAGTTGAATTGGAGATGGAAAGCTATAAAAATGAGCGAAGCTTGAGATAAAAAATAAAACGGGATTGGAGATTAATAGTGAGGCGACGCGTAATGTGAGAGGTTTTGGAGATTACAAAATACAAATATATATCATACATATATGTATATACCAATATTTAACGGTAATCGGCATATTGGCGCCTCTACGAAAGAATATCAAAATCGATGCTTCTCACTTGAGCGCTTAATTAATGTATTTATCTCAAAAAGGTAAATAGATATACTTTCCTGTTTAAATCTTTAATAATAAGTCTTTAATAGATTTGATTATTCGTTAGCCACTTTAAGAAAATTGATGGTTGTATTGACACAAAGTTTGTAAAATTCACCATTATATGTGATATACATACTATATATTATACATGTAAATATATTTATAATTTCCCTGGGCAGTGACCTCAACTTGGTTATCGTCTTACTGGTAATTTAGATTTTATTTGTTTTCAATGGAGTTCAAAAAATTTTTTATGTTTGTAGTTCAATAAAGTTAATGTTTTTTTATTGCTTATTATTGGTGTCAAAGACATGACAGACAGTTAGTATCCCGATTATTTTACTATACCCTTAAAGCTAATATCAAAGTATCTCACACAACACAAAACCCCCTTGACTATAGCTAAAAGGTTTTAATTTATTTTCTGATTTAGAAATCATTTTATTTTTGTTGTTTGCTCAACCGACTGCTTTCGAACCCTACAAGTTAAATGGAATGACTTTTGCCGCTTAAAGGCATAAATATTTCACATCATTTGAATCAACACTAATAGAGTCATTGAATTCGGTAGCTTCCTGGAAACTCAACGGCATCAAACCCTACTCAAATATATCAAAACCTAAAACACAAAAAATTTGGAAAAAAACACATAGCAGCGCTATTACGCGTATTTAATTAGACGCGCAGCGAACGAGACACTTATTTTGGCGAAGGGATGAGCTCAAAAGAAAACTGAATAAACGAATAAACAAAAAATTTAAAAAGGAATTATTTATCGCCTTGATTTCGTTGCTAATCAACAAAAAACTTAAGACACAAGCCTATAAGTTATGAACCGTGGTACTTTTGATATTATTATATACTTTGTTATATTATGGCCATTATTTTCAGTTCATAAATTAAAATAAAAATTATTATAAAAAAAAAAACACTTTATAAAATGTTAAACGCACTAATTAAATATTTAAAAATATTTAATAATCATTTGATGTCTTTATATCTCTTCTTCTATTTAACTTTTCCAACTTTTCATTCATTAAAATTGGATATATCATTTCACTTAAATCAAAGCACCGCTCCGCTGTGATAACTGCTTGAAATTCCTGAAATGCCTGCGGATAAAAACTACAATATAACAGTCAACCTAGCAACAAATTTCATTACGAGTATATTCTATTACCGCAGGAAGCCAAGCTGGTATACCAAAAGACCCACTAACCACAGCGGTGAGCCCGTCGCAGCCACTATGTTGCACGTACAGCTTGTAAGAGAAATTCAAATAGCAAGGAAGTAGCAACAACAACAATAACAAATAGTTACCTGCGAACCATTAGGACTGCTCCTTAGCTATACTCAATGCACAGAAACGGTAATTAATTAGAGAAATTGGGTTCAACGACAAATAGCGAAAGGTATTTTAGAAGTTCTCTTAAAAGTTGGCAGCGATATTGTAATGAATTCAAGCGGGCGCCAAGGTAGTTAAGCTGAATGCGATTTGTGCCACATAGACATTGTGGCTATTAGAGCTTAGTTAAGCGTAGCAAATTTAGTATTCCTTTCATCAAATTGGCCACCTAAGTGGCCACCTTCTATAATTAATTGATTGTCGTAAAGCAAATAGCTTCCACCTTTCTCTAAACAGTCGTGGAAAGGAAACTCGTTAAGATGGGAAAAACAATACTCTGAGTTAGTTTTTTGCTTTTATGTTCGATATGGTATTGAATCACTAGGAAAGCAGAAAAACCCCTTAGAATTTAATTTGGTTTATTATATTAGCATTTGGCATACTTTGCGATTGATGAAGCAAGTTTTAATTTTCATTATTAATTCATTTGTCCCTTACTCTTATTGATCTATCTTCTTTTAAAGATAGTTTAACAGTTCAGGATTTCTGCCTTCAGTCTTGAATTAAGTAGAGCATTAAACCAAGATTTTTGTACGATGTTATGTTCCTGTAGAAAATAGTTGAGGTACATTAGCTGACAATAGAACCCAGATTTTATTATGGTCAAGGATATAGTATAGACTGATTTTTCAATGGCTCTGCTTCAAAAACAAACTTTTCAAACGCTTACTGGAGTAGATTTAAGACCATGGTACACTCTATTTTAACAATATATACATTTCTTTATTCATTATGAAATTTGCGATCGCTTACTATAAGATTTCGATTCGAGTTTCAATTCGAGTTGATTAACGGCTTTCATTATAGTTTTGTACAAGAAACATTTAACCTGCATTTAAGTGTTTAAACATGTATGAGCTTGAAATTAATTCTCGGAACGCAGCCAACGCGACTGATCTGGCCGAAGTGTGCATGTGCATTAATGGCTGTGTGTTTAGCTCTAACGCCCATAACATGCAATGCAGCACCCAGACGATTGCTTAGGATTCCAAAATTTTGCGATTGATTTCTCATTGTTTCGCGCTATAATAAAATAAAAATTAGATTTTTGATATTATAACAAATTTGCAACATCACTTGAAACTGGCTACAATACTTTGTTGTGTATTTAAAATTGTTGTAGCAACACTAAGTACGATATTTTGACAACTTAAGGATATAACTTAGTTTCTGTCTTTATATTTCCCACTTACATACAATTGACTTCGAACGACGATGGCAATGCTCAGTGGCATCATTAAACTCTTTTTGTTGACTTCATGGTTGTTTGCTTTGTTTTTGTTATTGTTGTGCGATTTTTATAAGCAATCATTTTGTAGCTTGACACTTTCGGCTCATTTTCACAAACAGAAGCAAACACACGAAACAAAGCAACTGCAGCATGCACGCGCTACATGTGGCACGAAGAACTTAAAAACTTCAAAAATGTAGGTTTATAAGATATTTTGATTGCTTGATTAATGATTGCCGTAAAATGTGGTTGCAAGAAACGCTAGCAAACTGTCAATCTCCTGTGCCGTACCGCATATACTGAGCTGTGGCTCGAGTGTAGAGCTAACAGAAAACACAACACTTTGCAATCACTAGGCTGCTACTGCTTCACTACGGTCAACAGCGATATTTGCTGGTGCAATAGCGACAGTCGTTTCGCCAATCACACTGTTTATTATTTTTGGAATTTTATTTGTTTTTTTTATGTGTAAATATTTTTACAAAGATGGTTCTAAAACTATTCACTTGAAGGGAGAAAATTTAATTAATTTAATTTTTTTGTAATTATCTTCTACATATCTTTTACTTATTACAGAGGATCATAGACGGATGGGGCATATGTAAGGTGAGCATGGCCTTCCTCTCTAAAAGGTTTAATGAATACAAATCGCAAACTGTTTCAGATTTCAGGCAAATTTGGTAAAATTAGTTTTTAACCATGTCTACCTTTTTTAAAAATATATGGTTAAGCTTACGCAGAGTAATGCTACTAATTCTTGAAGATATTACAGCGAATCTACAAGGGAATCGGCTTAAAACTTGAACAGTGGACGTGCCACCCCCAACTTTTAGGTTAATGTCACGTCTCAGCAGCTACTTTACGGATTTTAATCAAACATGGTATATGACATTTCCTCATTTTCAATTTGTTACAGTTTAAAAATGTGCAAAATCTTTTAAGTTGTTTCAAGACCCTAAAAACCGAAAAGTAGAACCACAGGACCTATGGTTGCCTTTTCATTGAAACTTTCGGCAATCTATAAGTTTTATTAATGCAATTATTTGCGCCTCTTTACTTAATGATTATCTAGTTTAGTGCTAAAATGGAGGATATGATTTAAAACTTTCCCCTGACACAAAACTAATAACTATGGTGAATATAAAATTCAAGCTTGTATTTATCAATTTTCAGTTCACCCTCATATATCGATATATTGTTCTGACATGATACTTATTTTATACTTACTTTACTCAAATTTTTGTTGCTCTCATTCACATTTACTGTCTAGGGTTGCACGCAGCAGTTTTACCTTTCACAATGACTATCGATTTGTTTTTGCTATTCATTACAATTCAGCAAAGTTCATTCAATTTTCTTCTCGAGAGCTTGCGGTTTTCCTATTTTATTTTTGTTTTTGCTTTCAAACATTTTCATATTGAGTTTATGACAAATGTCATGTCGCTGACTCGATGACTACGCTGTCCTTCTTTGAATGAGCGCAAAGCACTTTTGTACGACAAAAAGCCTTCAATGTATTAAAAACAATACATACACACATACATTCAGATACTAAGTTTTTTAAACTTGTTCATGTGTATGCTTGTGTTGTTGAGAGGTGTCGATTGTGACGCGTATTCGCTTGTAATGCGCGTTAATTGTTGCAACAGCGGCAGCTGCCAACTCTTCAAAGTAGCAACAAACTTGTTCTCACACACGCAGTCACACATACATATGGGTGAATCGCTGATTGAGTGGCACTTCTAATTTGTCGTTGTTAATATTTTGGGAGAATGCCATAGAGCGCGCTGCAGCGCAATTCACAAAGAAATAAAATAAGCGCAAATTGGTCATGGATAAGCGAACCTAAGTGTGAATTTCCTGTTAATCTTTGGCGCGATAATTGCAGTTTCCCTATTTCCAATTCAAAACCCAAAAAATTAAAATGCTTGTTGCGCAATGAAGTTTTGAAAATTATCAATCTGAACACAAAATTAAAATGAAGAAAGAGAAAATGAAAGCGGAGATAAAACTACGTCATTGTGTTTCATGATTAGCAGAATCGAAGCTTCGAAGTGGTATACCAGTTTGCTGCGAAAAAAGCTCTTTTCGTATTCCGTGTCTAAGGAAATTTGCTTATTGTTTTTTTATTTAGACTCTAATACACTGTCTGCTTTCAACAACAGCAATTTTCTATTCAACCTTAATGCACAAGCGAAGAAAACTTACGATGCCACTGCCACCGTCTGGTTAATAATCGTATCCATGGCATTCAATGTACAAGGATGATACTTTCTAACATCAACCCAGTTTAACCAATTAATTTTCAGTTTGCCTCAACTGATCGTTGATCAGCGAAAATGCGCTTGAGCCGCAGTGGTGTTTTGAGATTACTTTAAACGAAAAAATAATTGTAGATAGTGGATATCGATTATATGTAGAGAGATACGAATTTGTTAAAGGGACCGTCCTACACTCGAGCATAATTTATTAAAAAAATATGTATTTATAGAGAATTTTTAAGAAGGAGATAGAGCTGTAAAGCTGCTCTAAACTTGTGTTCGACATACATTTAAAAGGATTTTAAAAATTTATTTTTTAAGGCAATAACTATGGCGTTTGAAACCGAAGTCTATGAATATCAAAAGTTGCTTACACAAGAAAAGGTTTCAAAATAGATAAAAATACCAATATCTAGTACAGAAGAGCACTACTTGGCCTACATGTTATGACTTTAATACAATTTTGTTTGGTACTTCGTCGATTTAATAGGTCAAATTAAATTTTATTTGCTTATCCGAGGTTCTAATATATCGGTACTGAAATACTATTAATAAATTATTAATCAAATACAAGATAAACTTTTTGGAAAGGAATTAAATAGATTCTTGGAACTTTAGGAAGACTTCTGTAAAAATTTACATTCATCTTGAATAAAAAAAAGTCTCAATTTTGTAAAACAAATTTGAAACTAGCGCCATTTACCGAGTGTTTTAATTTCTGTAAAACAAGTTAGATATAAGAAAAGTAAGTCTGAAAATTTTACAGACAATGATTAAGTATTTTTATAAGTAAGTCCGAATAACGAAAACATCTCTTTTTTTAATCTCTTTAAGTGATACTAACAATAATAACAGGCAAACATTCAACAAGTTTGCTTCTTTAGTCTTTAATTTGCAGCTATGAATGGAAATTGTGGTTACAACACGAGGATCGAGCCTACAAAAGGTCCCATAGCTCCATGGCAAATATTTAATCAAACTCATCAATATGTAGTTGCCTTGATATCAATTTGCAACACAATAATATATGTATCTCTAGTCGACCATTAAATTGGCAGATTGTAAGATGAAATTGTCCAGTCGTGACCCTCAGTAGCCGATTAATTGCTTCTCATTGCTGACCATTCAGCAATAATGCCGCTGATAAGATAAGCTTCCTCAACATTCACATATCAGTTCTGTTATTTATAATTATGTGTGTGTTTGTGTAAAATTTATATGTTTATAACCCTGTGTACTTCGAGCTGCCTGCATTCTAATTGCCTTATTGTACCAATGTGTATGTGTAATGGCGGCAATTTATTGCAAGTGACTTGATTTAATTTCTCCGCTTCAATCGTTTCTATAACAATCGCTACAACTTGTGGTTCGCGTGTCGCGGCAGGCAACCGAAAGCAAACGAATATCGCGTGTCGCTTGAGGCAGCGTCATGTAATTAATACACAACGGGATGTCTGTGTTACAAAGCCAGCGCCATCTTTGTTTCGCTAACTTAAAAAATTTGTTGCTGCTATTTACGAGCCAACTTTTGTGCATATGCTGTCATTTTTTGCACCAATTGGGGGCTCTAATACATACAAATATATAAAGGTAGAAGGAAGTATCGAGTTTCGGTTTTGTGATTTGTAATATTGGTTTTGCTCGATTGTGAAGAATCTTTCGAGAACTTGTTGCCCTGCATACATTGACGACACTTTTAGCTAAGTTTAACTTCCGTGGTCTTTCGAATTCTTTTGTGAAGCCGCCATATTACGCCATTTCCCTGTCGATGTGCTTTAATGGTTTTGCAAATGGCTCACAGTGAGTGGCTTGTTGCGGTTGTGGCGTCACGCCTTTTTCCGGCTTCATAGCATTCTAAATGTTATAGTTTTATTTTAAGTGCTGTATACTTACTGCCCTGTGTTTTTAACCGGCAATGTTTGATTTTTGCTGCTGTCTTTGCTTCTTATAAATCGATACCGGGGAGTTTAAAACTGGAAATGGTACAATGTGCTTTAAACAAGTGTATTCTTTATTTTCCGCTGTTTTTATTTGCAGATATCCTTCAAAATTTTCTTCTCCTCGAAAAACTCAAAAATTCTCTGATTTCCTTGGTGCTTGAGACCTTTTCAGTTTTTACTGAAACTTCATTAACCTTAGCACCCAATACCTAAACATTTTCTTTAACCTCAAAGACTTAGGACATATAGTTTTTTAATTTGTGGAAAGTGGAAATATTTTTATAGTTACATGTTTCATGTATCGTTACCTTAAAAAAATTGCATTAATGTATGTAGTACTTATGTAAATATTAAGAGAACTACATAAATGAAATTATGAAACCTACTTATATCTAAAATGGTTCATTCTTGCCTTCCTTTTCACTTATTTTACGCAGAGGTAACAACCATCAACTGCAATATTTTTTCAAACTAAACCTAATCAGCGTTAATGTTGTTTTCTTTTGTTTGATGTTACATAGTTTGCTAATAGTTTTTAAGTATTTGGTAATTGCTCAAAATCCCACAACAAAGCCAGCGACGAAGTCGGTTGATAAATGTTGTATGACTTTTAGTTTCGAAGACCTTTTGACTACGCGAACTCAGTACTATTCATTAGGTTTGCGAAATGCAACAGCTGCAACAGAACTTTAAAATGGTTGCTTGTAAGCGTTTTTTTTTTTTTTTGTTTTATTACGTAGTTATAGGTGTGTGACTAAGGAAGCGTATTTGAAAAAAAGGTAATACTACGATGTAGGAGCAAGTATATTTGTTATAGAAAAGTTATTCCATATAAAATTTATTTATTTGTTTTCACGGGAAAAATTCTTTTGTGTTCTTTAACGTACATTTTTGAACCCGCGATTTTTTATTTTGAATATTTTAAAGTTATGATTTTTCAAAATTTCAAAGCCGGAACAGAATACCCTTAAACATTTGCGTATAAGTAGGCAAGTATTTTATTTTAAAAGTTATTAACTGAGCTATAGTATACCCTTTTTCTCAGCTCTCCAATGGTTAATATGTTGAATTTATTTGATCTTAGTCATAGTTACTCATTAAAGTGAAATATGTATTTTTTTGTTTAGCTTGTTGATATTAAAAAATTAATTTTATATTGTCATTCTCGCGAATACCTTGTTCGTATTGGAAAAAACCTGTGACAGTCGACTTTCACAAGCTTCTCTTCAGACGAATTTTTCACGAATGAAATCCTTCGCCAGGTCCAAACTAGAAGTGTGAAGCATGTGCTTAGAACATCCCTACCAAGTCCCCGACAAGCCCGTGTACCTCTTCTATTGGCCAAAAATGGCCACTTTGATGCGATTTCTTAAGAATTTCATCTTAGAACAGATGACTTCCTTTTAATACCAGAATTACTTTTGTAAGCAATTTGACCGCCATCATTTTCACTTGAAATTGTTGTAAATAACCACAAAGCATGAATAGCGTATATGCCTTGGATAGTTGCTTATGGTATAAATGCCAACATATCTCTATGAATATCCCCTTTCAATAAAGTAACCGTCGTTTACGTTTCTGATGAACCGAAGGACTAAACTGGAATAAGAATCAGCTCAGATATTATTAATACTTAAACATATGTATGTATGTACCTTCATGATCTTTGAAGTAACATCAATACTAACAAGTAAGGAAGGGCTAAGTTCGGGTGTCACCGAACATTTTATACTCTCGTATGATAAAGTGATAGTCGAGATTTCATTATCCGTCTTTTACATATTTTTTAGATACCGTATTTGTGTAAAGCTTTATTCCGCTATCATCATTGGTTCCTAATGTATATATTATAAAGAGAAGGCATCAGATGGAATTTTAAATAGCGTTATATTGGAAGAAGGCGTGGTTGTAAACGATTTCACCCATATTTCGTACATATCATCAGGGTGTTAAGAAAATATTATATACCGAATTTCATTGAAATCGGTCTAGTAGTTCCTGAGATATGGTTTTTGGTCCATAAGTGGGCGAGGCCACGCCCATTTTCAATTTTTAAAAAAAAGCCTGGGTGCAGCTTCCGTCTGCAATTTCTTCCGTAAAATTTAGTGTTTCTGACGTTTTTTGTTAGTCGGTTAACGCACTTTTAGTGATTTTCAACATAACCTTTGTATGGGAGGTGGGCGTGGTTATTATCCGATTTCTTCCATTTTTGAACTGTATATTGTATATGTATGTTTCCGAGATATGTAGAAAAAACTTAGTTGGGGGCGGGGCCACACCCACTTTTCCATAGAAATTACGTCCAAATATGCCCCTCCCTAATGCGATCCTTTGTGCCAAATTTCACTTTAATGTCTTTATTTATGGCTTAGTTATGACACTTTATAGGTTTTCGGGTTTCACCATTTTGTGGGCGTGGCAGTGGGCCGATTTTGCCCATCTTCGAACTTAACTTTCTTCAGGAGCCAAGAAATACGTGTACCAAGTTTTATCATGATATCTCTATTTTTACTAAAGTTACAGCTTGCACGGACGGACGGACAGACAGACATCCGGATTTCAACTCCACTCGTCACCCTGATCACTTTGGTATATATAACCCTATATCTGACTCTTTTAGTTTTAGGACTTACAAACAACCGTTATGTGAACAAAACTATAATACTCTCCTTAGCAACTTTGTTGCGAGAGTATAATTACAGTGACTAATGGACCATACTATAAATATAAAAAATGCAGCAAGTTATACACAGTGTTTATTAAGCTTGCAGCAAACAGATATTGGCATACAACAAAAACGGTTGAAAACAATACAACCACCCACTTAACGGTCACCTGACTGCAGTCAACGAAACACACATCCAAACATATCAGCACTTTGAGCTTAGTGCCACACAACAACTTTAATTAAATTTTCTTTACCAAGGCGAGCGAACGGGAAGTGGCATTTCCACCGCCTGCAACTCAACAGCGCAGAAGATAGATTGCACACACATATACAAAAGAGATCGCCTAAAAGAGGCTGTCTATGCGGTGAAGAGACTTTCCGCTCCTCCCCTTGCTTGTGCTGGTTGCGGCAATGATTGTCGGATATCTCCGCCGCTCGGCATATAGCGCGTAACAAATGCCACGCTAATGACGTTAATAACACTTCTATGTAAATGTGAGCGTTGACTGCGCTGAGGCGGAAGAATGCGAGTTGTCTGTCGACGGTTTGTGGCAATATTCAGTGAAGTCGACGCAAATGTGGCATGTAGCAGTTCAAGTGGCACATGTGGCAAGTGTGACTTTGCATTGTACATACATATGTGCTACTCTATGTGATTGTGCCACATTAGAGTTCTGATCTTCAATTTGCATTTTAAATAGCTATAAATACTGTTGCAGCAAGTTAGCTGACAATGCGGCTGCTAACTAAGAAAGGTGGCAAGAAAATAATCAGGCAGGCAAACAGGTCTACGTATGCGCTCATTTTGTGGCATACTTACATCTCCATATTGATATATGTATCAATGTGTATGTGCATGAATGGCCAAGCAAGAGGAAGTTTTTAACAAAGCTGATTAAGGAAGCAGCCGTTGGCCATTCATTGTTGATGGCTCGAGCAGCGGGTGTCGTGTAGCATATAAATCAAGTTGCTGCGCAGCAGCGAGAACTGCTAAATTTTAACCCACAAATGCATTCAGCTTACCATGCAGATGTGAAGTCAAAAGGGGCGTTAGAGAACATGCACAAGCGACAATGTTGTTGAGGACAAGACTTGCCAGCTGTGCGGCTGGATGTTGAAAAGTATGTAAAAATGTAGCAAGTGAAAAATGTGCCTTGCTTTTTTATGGCTTACTCTTCAAGTTTGTCGACTTATCTCTGTTCAAGTGTTTTTGCAAACTGAATAGTTTGAAATTCATCAGGCTATACTATTTACACCGAGCGAAAAATTCAGGTCCTAAAGTATTTTATAGAAGCTTTTTCCATTCATTTTCCAACGACAATTGTAAAACATTGACTTCGAAAATTTCTATATGCTTATATTACCGTAGATCCATTCTATTTAACAGAGAATTAATTCAATTTTTTAAGTTTTTTATTGGCATTATCTAATTTATTATTTAATTAAACTAATTTTTTTAAAGCCTGAAATATTTATCTCTTTCTCATGTAGGCAATAAATATTAAAGTGAAGTTCACAGTATTACAATGACTTTTTCTTCATACTACTTCACTAATTTTCTTTCAAAGCTTTTAAAAACATTTGAACTTGTATTTATATATTTTAAAGCTAATTGTTCGTACTCAATCGTTTTAAGCGCCTAACCCAATATAATGATAACAAGTTTCTGTTACCCAATAAAAAGTTTAATGAAAATTTGGAAAAATGGATTAGTTTTTAACCACTCATTTATTATTTATTTTGTTTTTAAAGTTATGCAATTATATATGTACATATAGATATATTTTTTAAGAAAATGTTTGTAAAAATATATAACCTTGGTTGATATGATCCAAGGTTCATACGCATTATGGCAATTATTTAAGGTTTATGAAGTTCCTTTACTCCAGTGTAGAAATTTGAAAAAAGATCATATCTTGATGTTCATAAATAGTTCAATAGCTTCCATATTTCATTGCAGATATTTTTCAAACATTTGTAGTCATTTTACTGCCTTGACAGTAAGCGGCTTTATGCTTTTCTTGCGGCACGGATGTCGGGCTCTTACGAGCGCACTGCGCAACGATAGATGTGCCTTACGTTTTAAGAGCGGTAGGAGGACAAAAAATTCAATATCTTTGGAATGGTGTGAATGAACAAAATTATTGTTTGCAGATTATTAAAGGTGATTATTTTCCACGTTGTGCCACATACTTTTCAGTTTTTTTTAGCGTGAAGAACACTTAAATAATTTCAATTGTTTAACAAAAAATTATGTAAAATATTATTATTTAAACAAAAAGACCCTAAAAAACATCTATAATATAGCACGAACATTTTTCTTTGACTTGCCAAAATTTCTTCGATTTATCTCCAGTTCATATAAAAATAATTTTCCAATTATATCGTGCTCTAAATTTCAACCTTCAATAAATTTAACAAAAAAAAGCATTTTTACGAAATATTTATATCACGAGGTATGCGTCTGGTCCCCTTTTTAATGAACTGATAATTCTCAAAACCGGAGATTTTGTGAAATTTTCATGGACCACCTGACGTGGTTTGACCCATATCCCCTTTAACATGTTCATAACTTGAAAGTTACAAACTTGTCGAGGCGCTTTTTTGTAATGACTTTTATAAGCTACATACGTACAAACATATCTACATATAAAAAACAGTTTGTTGCAATTTACACTGCCATCGCAAAACCATTATGACTCCCCGAATACAATTGCCACCATCCTCGGGAGGGAACCAAACCAAGCAGGTCATAATAATAATAGATGCGATTTTACACCTTTAATTATATGGTTTGATTTTCAACCATTGCCATCGCAACGAAATTGACAGTGAATTATGTCCAGCCGATAGGAAGAAACAGCCGCAGCAGTCTGCTAGCCACGGCTGCTGAGATTTCGATTTCTTGCGCATTTTGATGTGTTTATTACGAGCGGGCGTGGTATACGCTTAGATATACTCTCGTTGCTGCTGGTGGCTAATAAAAAAACACCAAGTCGCTTAGTTGCCGGCTCACAGGTGCGATTTGTTGCTTATCTACAACCCCTTAAATCCAGTGTCGGCAGTTTGAATTATTATTTGCTTATTTAACCAGCTGTAGGTGTTGAAATTCTCTCTGATTTTAGCACGCTTTATAATTGTTTTGTAATTATGGGTTCCCTGGTTAAGTATAGGCCGACTATGATGACATACTTTCTTTTTTAATATAAATTGGTTACACAAACCAAACCGTATTAGTATCTGACGCCTCTCTAGACCAAAATCTGTCAGGTCTCCATCTCAAACGCACAACAAAATGTTAAGTTTTACTTAATGATTCTTAAAGCATAAGATGGTTTTTCAAAAACACGAAGGATTAAACTCGAGTATACCGTTTAACTTGTGGTCACCTTCATGCCAGGTGGCGGGTAATGAAATTACCATTTATAAACCATAAAAGCGGTGATCAAGCAAAAGTGCATATTAAAATCACTTACAGTACTTGAACAGCTGAAGTGCCACTCTTCCGTGCGCATCTTTGAATAATGAATGAGTCAATTATTATGTCCATAAATTCCGCAATCCTTCGTATGGCAGTGTAATTAAAAACACATTTGCCAAAACGTTGCTGCACAGTTGACGCTTCGTCAATGATAGACTCAAGCAAGCCTCCAGAGCGCTTGCGTCAGTTCTACTGTCTTTTACTTTGTGTGCAACTTTGTTGTGGCATGCCACTTTTATTTTACTATTCATCTATTACTCATGACAAGCAGAAATGCTGTCTATCATATTTTTTCCGTAGAATTCCGCAAAACGCTTTCCATGCAATAAAATTATTAAGCTGTTGTGTAGAGAGTAGAACACTTTTTCAAAGGGGCGCACTTTTGCTTGGCTTCCGTCACTTGGTTGCATATTTTATATGACCATTAACTACCCAGTAGGAATTACTAAAATAAAAAAAATTTTTCCAGACTTGTGAATAAAGAAATTTATTGTTTATGAAATGGTCATTCATCTTGGAAGAGTGATCATCTCTTAGAAGTGTAGTTGGATAAATTTTATACTAATTTGTTTAACTTTTGATTTTTACCCTATATTTCAAAATTTGTACTTCAACCCAAATGCATTTTTAGTACATACATGAGCAGAGGTTTTAAGACATTCTATTCTAAAGCTCAAGGCGATTATCAGAAGATAGATTATAAAGTCATTCCAGCAGCCAGAATGTAAAGGAATACCACAGTAGAGAGAATCACGGTACTTGCAATATTTTTAAGATTTCTGCTTAAATCTTGTCATAAGACCTTAACATAGCTTGAACTAATTGGAAGTGTAACCAACTCAAAAATCGGTAGAAAATATGCACCGGAACATAGTTAGTGATTTTCCCTAAAAAGAACATTTTCTAAGATACCAACCAGCTCTTTTCTCTATCTAGTTATAACTATCTCAACGGCAGTCCATTGTCACTACTTTAGAACCATCAAAACAGTACCTTTGTAAGTGTCTATATGTGGGTCTGCAGCAATTTCCGCTCAAAAGAATTGCAATAATAATTTATAATTCTGTCCTGTCGCTGGCACTTTATCTGCCGCAACAAAAGCGCAAGTCTACAATGCCTTTGATGACTTCATTCCGGGAAGCAAAGGCGGTAGCGTCGGCAGCAACTATGATGAATGGCTTTTAAACTCCTTCGGGTGCAGAGAGGGCGCGTCTCGTTTGCCGCTCGCAAATATAAAATTATATACAATTGCAACAAAGTAGATAAAAGATCAACGTAATTTACAGTTGCAAAATTGGGCTGTAGCCAGATTGGGTTGGATTTGCGTCGTTGAATTTCTCAATTTTGCTTGTGTTTCTAGCTACATTCGTGGCTCATTTTCTTTGTTACTTTGTCTGGCGTTTTTACCGTTATTTAACCACTGCTTTCGCTCATTAATTCTAGTTCAGTACACTAATAAATAAGAAGAAAGCAGCTTTTTCCGCTAACTTTTTACAGCTACGGCATTTTTCACACAACTTCTGCCCTGACACTGATCAGCACACAGCTTCGGCATGCATTCATTAGAAGCATTTTACTTCCGTATGGTGGTCAGAAGTTAAACACTTTTATATCTGTGGTTTTTACGTTGCTTTTTTCCTTGTTCACCCTTCGCGTGGATCGCGGAAGCACCATTACTCATAAATATTGTTATATAAAGTGGTTCCTTAGAAAATACATTTGTTTTAACAAACAATTAGTTGTAGATGAACCATTTATGGTACAGTATATTATATTATATAGTATTCAATTGCACTCCCAGAAACGATTTACTCAATATTGCTCGACCCATTCCTAATATTGCCTGCCTTGATTACAAGGCAACGTAATCTTGCAGATATAAGTATTTATCATGATCTCAGTAGCTCCAATATCTCAACAGTATTTTAACAACAGAGCATAAAGCTGTAAATACTATTTGATTGGATCTGTATCAAACGCCATTAAGTAAAAAAATAAAACTGTAGTATCTTATATTGTAGCTAAAAAAATTTTTCAGACTATAACTAATTAAGCATACTATGCCAATTTAATTGTACACGAGTTTGAACTGCTAGAAAATACGAATTTTGTGTAATATTAATATTTATCTTTCATCTATCTTTCAAATACTTACCTACTGGCTCATAATTTATATACATTAAAATCGAAAAGTTGAAAATGCAATTGGGTTGGAATGAGTCACATGAAAAATATTCAAGTACAAAAGGAACTAGGATATGTATACTGCTTTCCGAGGAGTGAAAATGTCTAAAAAAGGTTTTATGGGCAAATAAGTTTGTAACCCCCAGAAGGAAACGCCAGTGACCCTATAAAACATAAATGTAAATAATCAGCATTACGAGCTGAAATATTAATATGTATATGTATATGTAAGTATATACATAAAACCTTTTTCACAACCGACAAAATCGCTTGCCAAAACTTACATTTAAACTTGTATTTCAATTACCAGTTGTTGAAATAATTAATTTCTGGTAATTTGGTATCTAAGTTTTTCAAAATATTTATATAAACACATAAGTATGAATTTATGTAGACAGTTTTTCAAGGGCGTTTACGCTTGTCTTATCATTGCCAGCTAATTCACTTTAAAAACTAAATATTTTTGTGCATTAACAAGTGGCAAATTAAGCATTAAAAGGTGTTGCTACAACTGCTAACTGGGTTTATTGATCTGCATGATACCCAACAGAAACAAAATAAATTGTTTATTACTTTTTTGAGAATTCAATATCTTTGTGTTTTTGACTTATATATAATGCAATCATTGACTCACGTTATTAGCAGCTACTGTAATATTTATTAGAAATTGCTACTTTCAATAAATATCAGCTCGTTAAATTTTATTGTTTCTAATTGGAAATCTCATTATTGACATTTTGTAATGCCTAAATCATATAATAGTTATCACAAATAGTTACTATATATATATATCTCGACTCTACGCCATTTTTGTACAAGATTCAGGTCTTTTGGTACGAGTCTAGCACGTTTCGTAGGAAATGTTGATATCTTACTATTATTTCACGTTTTTCATTAAGGAGGTATTCTCATGTAATCACATCTAAAAATCGATTTTTTTTCATATTTTGACAGTAAAACCTATTGAAAACATGCTGTGAAAAAATCAGACCGAAATTCATAGTATTTGATAAGTTACAGCTCATAGTCATAGTCAGGCGCCATGACAAGTCTGCATTTTTCTCGAATCACCATTTTCTGAAACTGTCATGGTCCTAAAAAAAAAGTATTCAACCCATTGCTTTAAATTTTACATATGTTCTTCTACTCATTTATAGTTATCGTCCCTACCAGAATTGTTTATTTTCGAAAATAGTTTCATATTTTTTTCAAACGATTTTTAACGAAAAAAAACAAGATTTTCGTGACGTATGTTTGAAGTTCGACAATTTTTTTTTTATGAAATTGATTATATTCGGTAGGGACGATAGCCGCAGCACTACTGAACAATAATCCTTTCGATTTTTTATTTCAAACAACATGAACAGCCGCTATCACCATGACCAGTGAACTACTTTTTTCTGTTGGGGACTACTTTGATTTAAAAAAAAAATATATATTAAAAATGTAAAAATCGACAAAAAAAATTTTTTTTGTACATTTCAAAATACAAATAAAAATATATTAAAAAATTAAAATGATTGAATTTTGTTGTCGCATAAAAAAAATATTCCTAAATAGTGGTAATGTATGCGTTCACATGAGAGTACCCCTTTAATGCTTTGTAAATCATCTTCAGCGCCGAGACAAATTAATCACAAAATGGTAATATATAGTACACGGACTTTTATGCAGGCTTCCATGTATTTTTATTAGTGTACTCGATACAACTATTTTTCCTGCTATGTCTATGTAAAGGTGTTAATTTGAGATAAAATTCTAAAATTCATATAGCATCCGTTTAAAAAAAATCAACCATAAGCAAGTAACTACAATCAGGACCTCCTATTCTTCAATAGAGCATATTATATTTTCAAGACATATATTCTGGTAATTAAACAACGTATTATACTATACACAAAAATCTTTGCAATACATTTTCTTTTTGCATTCCTTCTCTTTTACAAAACCTAAGCTTATACCATAAAAACTTACCAATAATAAATTCCTTGGAATCGTGGAGAAATAACATATGTACTATAAAATTCTGCCTTGCCGCCAATTAATATAATGTTTAAGCGTTTTATAGCCTCTTCAATAAGCTATGCAAGCTATTGCTGAACACACACATAAGAAAATAGTGTTCATTTACAGGCGCTTTTCTGCGTAGAGTAATAAATTTCCTGACAGCTTTGTCTAAGGATTATAATTTACGGGCAGAAGCTAATACAGGTGTGTGAGAACGTATAAGTATGAAATCAGATGGAGGTTCCATAAAAAAGCTTAGCCTGAGCACTCAGAACTAAATGAAGTGTACGCTTGTAATGCTTATTATAAAAAATGAAGTTAACTAAACTATTTTTTTCCTTTATTGGTCCAAGCTTTATGGAAATTACGCTGAGACATTACAAATAAATAATACCTACTATATATACAAATGATTTTAACAAATTCTACCGACCGCAGTTATACACGAGAATTTTTATCCTTTGAAATGCACTTTAGTTAGTGCAATATTATTAGTTAGTCTTAGAGATAATTGCGCCATAAAAATGGCTTGATAGTCTCGCTTGATGTCCTAATGGCTGATGCTTCTTATTGTAAGCCGTTACCACACCAGCTGACGATAGAAAATTTAAAGTGTGACTTTTCATATTAATAGTTGTATGAATTTAGGTATATACTTGTAAATAAATATTTAAAACCAGAAACCACTCATAAATCATAATAAAAATAAAACTGCAAGTGCAATAATCAGCTTAAGATGAAATATACTGGATATTGACAAATTTTGCGATATTCTCTAATTCTAACACAATCCGTGCTTACTTCCCTCATTTTGAGAATATTTTTAATAGACATTTTTGGCCCTCAACTGAAATTCCAGATGAAATAATCGAAATGAAGTATACACAGTGACTAATTAAATTAAATGAATAGATTTAGTTGACTAAAGGCTTAAATTTCCAAAATCACTAAATATCTAGTTATGCACAATTTAAGGCAGTTTTCGCCGCATAACTCGACTACACTTCGTAAACTTATGCGCTGATTTACTTATGTCATTGAGTGCAAGTATGCAAAATGCGCTTGACACTAATTAGTGCATATTTTCACAACGAAAATAACAAAAATAAAACACGAAAATAAACAAACATCTCATTAGTGGAACACAAACAGCGGAGTGCAGCAGTGGAGTGCGCTCAGTGTAAAGGGATTTCAATTTAGAAAATAAGCATGTTTGAGCTGTCACCTGCCGAGTGTCAGAGCAGTAGTAGAGGCAGTTGCTGCACTGAACATTTGTGTCACTTGCGTCATGCAACAAAGTTGACTTATTTTTAGAAATATTTGTGAGTACAAACTTTATTTGTCAAAGTCAGCGCGTCTGGCATAGACGAGAAAATATGTCACTATTGCAAGTTTGTTAGTAAATTAATGAAGTAATTAATTGTATGAACACACGCAAATGAAAAAATGCTAAATTATATTTAATAGAGTTATTTAAAATATTTACTCATAAGCAAGTTCTTGTAAAGTGTTTTGACTTTTTGCTCACTTTAATGTCTCCGCGCGTAAATCTTTGTAAAACTATAACAGTCATCATGAAAATTACTATGCAAAGCCATATAAAGTGAATGAAGGCAGTTTGCGCCTAACTGTTGATAAGAATTAACTGGTAACCTTATTCATTTTATTTGAAAACTTAAAACATAAAGTTTCACTGATGCAAAATCTTAAGACTTTACAAAATATTCATAACCTACATATTCCTTAATATAATTATTAATACTCGAATCTAAATATAAAGCCTTTTTAGTTGCTGAACCTGTAATAATTTTCTGCTTTGCAAACCTTTTCTGAAGGCCTACTTGTATGCAAGTGACTAGCATCAAACACAACTCAAATAAGAAAAAAAGCTTACTGTGGTTGTGCAGAAGCTCGAATACCCTTCACAAACAGCGAAATTTTTATATGAGAACTTCATTTTGATCAACCAGTTTGAATAACAGCTATATGATATAGCGGTCCAATTTGAAAAAAAAATTTCAGTTATGTATCAATTTAGGCCAAAATTTATAAGAATATCTTATCAAATGCAAAAGTTTTTCATGCAAAGACTTAATTCCGATCTTTCAGTCTTTAGTGTAGCTATTTAGTGCAAAATTTTAAATTCATATCTCGAAACATGAGGAACTAGCTCACAGGCAGACAGACAGAGGGAACTGCCTACATTGACACTTCATCACCCTTATCACTTATATATACTTTTTAAAGTCTCTGACGTTAACCCCCAGGTGTTAAACATTGTGTGGCAATACCAATTCCTGTTCAGGGTATAAAATAAGTGAAAATCTGCAAACAAATGCGGAAGTTTGCTAGAATTTTTGTCCCCAATGCAAAATCAAAAAACTTACATGCCTCTAGAGCTTAGAGCATACTGGCAGAAAAGCATGCTGCAAGCAACGCCTTAATATGTTGTATAACAACATACAACGCGGCAAGACATAACAAACAAATTTTTGCTAATTGCACTTACTGACTTGAGAAATGTGCAGGTGTTGCGTTTAAGGCGTTGTTTGGTATTTTTACAAAGACAAGTTCTTAAAATGTTTTAATAGAAGCGAATACATATCTGATTTGGTGAAGATTTCTTGGGAGGAAAATTGTACTGGAAATAGAATAGAGAAGAAAGGATAACTAATGATATATATATAAAGAATTTATATAAAAAGGAAACATCTTAGCAAAAATTATGTACTATTTTTGGACATAAATTATTCAATTTAAATCCCCAAGGTGCAGGAATTTTTATAGGTTTTTAGGTGCCTCGAACGAACGCACAAACTAAATCAGCAAAATATAAGAATAATACAAAGTCAACTTACTCGCCATAGATTAAAGTGCATCTCGGTGCATTGCAGACGACACAAACCGCAGCATATGCGCTTAGCTCTTGAACAAGTTATCCAGCAAACTGCCAGTCAATTTATTTTCATTTCTTACTAAGTTCTTTGGATTGCAGCATTTTTTCTATACACATTTTCATATATTTGTAACCCTTCTTGAGTACGATTATTGCTTTTTCGGTTGACATGAATAATTTATGAATGAAATGCGCGTTGCACCGAAACTGAGTGGCTACCGACGACTGTACAGCTTGCAAATAATCGCAGATATGAATTGTTTGCAACCGAAGCTTTTGAAGGTTTCTCGATATTTTTTTGTGTTTATTTTTCGAGCGTTCAAATCAATTGCGGGTTGTTGTTTTAATGACAATGGCCTGGTGGCTGATGCATCTTGGAAAAGTCGAAGCTGAAAGGCCTTCTTTTGTGTATGTGATTTGAAGATTTACAACTTTGTTGTCATTTTGAGTATTGCGACAGAGCGACAAATTTCGGACAATTCCCGTGTGCCCCTTGTGTCTTTGTTTCTGTATGAGCGAATATCAGAATATCTCAAGTGATATTCTCATGCTGTTATAGTGCAATTTGTGTGTAGGAATTGCGCAATAACTGTGACATTTGGCATTTGAGGGTGCACCAGAAGATAGAGAGCATTAAAGTATGTACTTTAGTGGCTCAATTACAAAGTTCGACCATTTCTTATACAAATTTCAGTCGATTTTATATTTAATTCATTTTTATCGCTTGCTTTTTAAGTGATATATGAATAAATATAGCTTGCTACTTCGGACTGAGTAGGCAATTGAGAAGCAAAGTCCTCTCTCGACAAACAAAAAGCAAACTCTATAAGTCACTCATAATTCCCGTCCTGCTGTATGGTGCAGAGGCTTGGGCGATGACAACAACCGATGAGTCGACGTTACGAGTTTTCGAGAGAAAAATTCTGCGAAAGATTTATGGTCCTTTGCGCATTGGCCACGGCGAATATCGCATTCGATGGAACGATGAGCTGTACGAGATATACGACGACATCGACATAGTTCAGCGAATTAAAAGACAGCGGCTACGCTGGCTAGGTCATGTTGTCCGGATGGATGAAAACTCTCCAGCTCTGAAAGTATTCGACGCTGTACCCGCCGGGGGAAGCAGAGGAAGAGGAAGACCTCCACTCCGTTGGAAGGACCAAGTGGAGAAGGACCTGACTTCGCTTGGAATATCCAATTGGCGCCACCTAGCGAAAAGAAGAAACGACTGGCGCGCTGTTATTAACTCGGCTATAATCGCCTAAGCGGTGTCTACGCCAATTAAGAAGAAGAAGAAGAAGAATAGCTTTCTAAGTTTTTTTGAATTGATGTCGAAATATAGGTAACGTAGTCAAATTTTGTTACCGTATGGATCGCACTTAAATAGGTACAGCTATAATATAATATGATATATTTCTCTCTTTTAATAATACATTTTTTCGTTCGCTTCTTAGAAGGCTTTTTTATATAATTTTTATATTTTGATTTCTGGGCATCCTGTAACTGCCCAGAGAGAGTAAGTGAGATCCCAAGGGTTATTAGTTTAGGAAAGCAATTATACGGAAAGAACATAAGCACTATAGCCATTAGTGAAATGAGAAGGTTGTATTTTTTGAAAATCTTTAGTAGCCGTATTCGATGATTGGAATATTATGATATGTACCTATGTTTGAGGAGTTGACGATTCAAATCATTATGGAAATCCCTTATATGCATAAGAAAAGTCAGCAATTTAGGGTGGTCAGCGAAGCCGTTTCTTTCATCTACTAGTATATTTATAATATTCTAAGTTCTATTGGCTAGGATGTGAATATTTTCAATTCGTAAAATAAATTTCTAGCGGAAGTGGCTTCTAATATTAAGGCACTGATCAAATGGAGATAGACTTTCAGCTAGATCTTTAAATCTTAATTAAAATTGTTTGCTTCTACGATCATATTCAACGAAAAAAATTTTAATTCATCCAAACTCAAGAGAGACACATATTTTCTCACGGATATTAGGCTCCACCAACTGAAATATTAATTGGAAACATTAAATTCAAGTAAGCTCAAAAGAGAGTGTAAATTTCAATAACAATAAGAAAATGCTCCGAAATCACTTTTAAAATTCATGCGGCTTAAACGCTTATTTAATCAGCGAAACACTGTCACCGCCGCAAGACAGATACGAAGTATTTACGAGAGAAGCGGGGAAAATATCGCGCATTGAATTGTTATTCATTTGATTTCCTTTGTGCGCCTAATAAAGAGCGCTGCCAAGCGGCCTACATGCACACAAACAAAGGACATACACATGCATGAGCAAGGCGAAGGTTTGGAGGCACAAACGTCAATATCTATATGTAGGCAACAAATATCCGTATAGTAAAGCGATTTTTGGCTTTGTTTGTCGTTTCACCGCAACTTTGTGTCAAAGCATTTGTTGAGCAACAGGTTGCCATGAATAACTTCACTAGCAACATTCCACGCAACGACAGCAGACTAATGCATATTCAGGTTGACGCTGTTGTTATGGCTTGTCGTTGTTCTGTCTATCACATAACGTTGCACGATTACACAAATTACGCCATCGACACATTGGGCGATTGGTTGGCAATTGAAACGCATAAATAGAAGTTGAAACTTGCAACGGCGGTTGATAGCAATTTGGTTGATCTGTCGCGCTTAGTTTTGCCATTACTTCCTTTCTTGTTGTGTTAGTGCTGGCATCATATCAGTTATGGCAAATGATATTAATTACGCTGAGGGGCATTTATCTGCCACACCTTTTACAATCACTGGCATTGTACCAAGCTCCAAATATTTAGAAACTAATTAGCTTCAATTAATTTTATTTTATTCGGATATACTTAGAGAAGGAAAAAGTTGAGATGTTGCTTCTTTTCGTTTTCCAAAAAACATTAACAATTGGCGACTATCAGAAAATATCAATTGCGTTAATGATATTCAGTTGACAAGGTGGGTATATAAAAAGATGCAACTATCACTAGCCGTAGAGATCGTCCGATTTACTATTATTATTTAAAAGGGTGTACTTATAATTTATGATACCGTGATACGAAAGTTATCTCTGTCAGAACCTTTTGACAATCTCGAAATGGGCCTTGTTCAAAACTTTGAATTCGTGGCAAGGACGCCACGCCATAAAAAAAAATTTTCAAAAGATATAGTTACCAATAGTAGACTTCAAGTCTGAGCGTTAACTTTGTAAATGCAGTCATCTCTAAGATGAACTAAACCATCACTTTATACAGTTACTAAAATTGTTGTTATCAAACAGTTATACAGAAAAAAATTAAAAAAAAGTTTCGCGAAATATTCCTTACTGACTTTGACTTTGCGACTCTAAAGCTTTATTTCACCAAATTGATCTTCTGCAACGAACCAATGACCCTATGAACAGCAAACAAGCTAAGCCGAAGCTAAATATATGCAAAAGAAACAATAAAGTGAGCATTCTACTTCTATCAAAAAATGCAGGAAAATAAGAATTTATGTAAGCACGTTATATATGAAGTCATACTCTATAGCTAGATAAATTATCGCTGATTCGTGGGGCAAGTACAACTGCACCAAGCAAAGTAACCGAATGCGATTCTAAGAGTATAGAACGGGTTTCTATGCGCTTTGGCGTGGCGCTGATCAAAACGATAATGTTGATAAATTGCGCGCTTAGCAGTGTTGAAGAGGTAAGTGAATATACCGGCATTACTTAGGATATACATGTATATATGTGCACCTAAACAAGTGTATTGAGTGCCAAACTACAAAATGGTAGATTATGGATTCCAACCAAGCGCTTTCGCTTTGCCAAGTAACGCGCTGCGCCACTTGGACAACTCATCAGAAAAGCACGGCCAAATAACCATCAGTGTGCAAGGAGCATATGTTTATTATTTATTTGTTTCAACACATTTACTCTTAAATTATTATGAAATTCCAGAAAATAGAAAATATCGTAGGTGTTACATCGCTTTCTCATTGATTTTAATTTACTGATAAAGTTAGAGAAATATGCCGTTGGTTATTTATTTGTTGCTGATTTGTAGCTTATTCATTTTATTGATAACATAGAATGCTATTAACGCCAGACAGTGGGATGAACAGCACAACTGCTTAAGTGGAAGACGTTGTGATAACGGCTGAATGATTAAAATTAGTAAATAAAGTAAGGAAAGGCAGGCACAATATTTATTTGAAAAGGCAGTTACTAAAGTGTTATTGGAGAAATAAGTTTTTAAATGGCAAGAATGAATCCGTTTCTTCTGGTTGACTCCACTAATCACATAGGACCATTATTAACACAATATTTATATTGTATCACAAACTCGAGTATAAAGTTACATGTTTTGAACATATCTTAAATCATATCGTTGGAGTGTTTAAGAAACTCAGAGTCCAATTAACCCTAAAATACGATAACACGTACACGTTATATGCGAAAAGTAGTGGATTGTCACTAAAGGAAAATATTTTCAGTTGATATAAACTCGTGTTCAATTTTCGGCGCTTATTAACAACTACGCAATTCATTCTTTGAGACATTGAGAAATCTTGAGCTGCTACTTGTGTGAGGTTTTCGAGGTGTCATAAAGAAAATCGATTTTAGTCTAACATGTTTTGTGTATGTGACAGGTGTATGTAAATGATGTTGAATTGACCAGGAAGTCTAAGGTTAGTCAGACCAAACAATTTAATGTTATAGTCAATTTTTATTGCAAAAATGAGCTCAATATCCTTAAATATCTATTAAAAAGTGCTGGTTGCAGGAAAAAGGAGTTAAAACAAATTTGTGTGTGATAAAATCCGTGGTTATGAATAGTATTTAGTAATATGTTATTCCATATAGTTTTATTACAAAAACAGATATCTAAAGGACTTAGATATTTTATTACAGAGAGTGTGTTTGTTCCCCATCCCTCTCTTCAATAAATTCATTTCTGATAAGCCAAGTATAAAATATAATTAAAAGTTCCAGACAACATAGAATGTACTCTTTCTTAAATATGGTATATACCAATCGCTGTGTTCAAAAAGATCGAAATGCTTGAATTTAATATGAGATACTCAAATTGGTACAAACATCGCAAGAGTTCCTGCTTTGGCAACATCGGCAAGTTCTAATAAGCGGCATGTAAATACGATTGCCTTGAGATCAGCATGTAAAGTAATTTACACAAATATTTATAAAACCTTTTTCATCAACAACAAAATCTTAAACTCAAATCTACATGCACGTTCCATAATCATATAACTAATTTCCTCAAAAATAAAATTTTTTAATACTTTAGAAGCCAAATTATCTCATTCACTTCCTGCTTTAAAATCTCCCTGAAGCACCTACAGTTTTCGATACGTTAAAAGCCGTAAAATTTAGTGCGATTTATGTGCATTTGCCTCCAACTGAAAAACTCACCGAAATCAACAAAAGATAAGATATGAGTAATTCACACCGCCACTTTCACTGGCATTTAGCGCTTGTTGTTGGTTTGGGGGTAAAATGCAAATATTATTCAAAATGGTCGTGTCTTTTGCGGGTAATAAAAATTCAGATTATTTTGTCATAAAGTGAAACCGGAAAATGAAAAAGGAAAAAGTGTAAAATGCAAAATCTCACCAAATTTCAAACTTCATTTGCAACACTTCGTTTTATCGATTTCTTTATTTTTTTTATTTTGAAATTTGCATGATTTTGTGCTGAAATTTTACGGATTTCGCTTAGAATATTTCATCCAACATCTTTACCGTTAAATAAATGGGACAACAGTTGCTCGCTTACAACAAAACAAAAAGCAAACTACACAATTTTAAATGTAGCATGTAAGATCGATTATATGTGTTGTCAGCTGCATATCATAAAGGATTTATCATAATTTTTTTGGGCCTTCGCTTTTCTTATTTCGCTTGTGCACTTAATGCCACGGCGGTTATTACTCAAAGTGATGGATGACAATAAAGTCACCACTTATATTGATAAGAAGGCAGCTCTTATGGCAAGTAATAAGATGTTGGCAAATTTGGTTGCTTAGTTCATTGGAAGGTTTTGATCGGTGATGCTAAAATTTGCTGAGTCCGTATTGAATAAAACATAGAGTTTATTCCTTAAGCTTCTTTCTTCATATGTGTTCTGTTGGCTTAGAATTTATGAGCTAAATCGCGTTTCAATGGCTATTACTATTTTCTCAGAGGGCACGTTAAGTCAAAGATTTACACCAATCAACCAAAACAGAAACAGGTTAAGCTGAAACCAATTATTTTCCGTTTAAAATAACAAGTATTATAAGTCAAATTTTACGTCTTCTTCAGACTTATTTTTGGGCAGGTCTAGGTACTTTTCCCTCACGAAATTACTTATTATGCAAATTAGCATCAATAATAATATATGTTCCAATACACCGATTCCTAGAAAATCATTTACATACACGCTTCGTGCCGCTTTTTAACACAGGAAGTGTGCGCAGTCAACAGATTCAGATTAGGCTAACCGAGCCAGTGGAAACATGCATTTAGCACTTTAATTGTCGTTAATAGCCAAAAGCGTTAAATTTCACGTAACAACATGAAGTTCAGCAGATAAATTCTGACTGGACACACATATGTATACACATATATGCATGAGTACACGATATGTATAGGCATGGACTAAAAATGTGAGATGGTGGTAACAATAAGTAATAAAAAACCCTTTACCTTAGTACTACAATCCCGAAACTTTCTATGGTGATAGAGCGCCTTTGGTTCAATTCTGAGAAATTTATATTTCACCTTAACTCTAAATCTCAGTAGAGATATAGTTGATGCTTAGAGAACGAATACTTCAATGCCGTGTCCGTAATCCTGAAAATTTTTTCCCTATAGGAGAGTTCTAATTTTATTAAACAATATGAACTCCAGATCCTGACGAGAGAACTCAATGTTGTAGTGAAATCATATTTAACGACTTCTTTTAGTCCAAAGAGAATGAAAATATTGAGAGTTCATAACCACTTTGCATATAGTTACCAGAGAATCAGAGAACGTCGTCAATACTCAATACTTCGAGATTGAGTCCCGAAAGCTCTGCAAGTAAAGTATACACATATACACTCTCAAAACCCATTGCAACATTTTGTAGCGATATTGCAACCTTACGCGTCACAGCAAGCGTGATGCCCAATTGAGCAGCAAGCAACATTGCGTGTATACAAACACGTAGTAGACAGCAGTATACATATGTTGGTATATATGAGTACGTACATGCTTCAATATTGCATGTTGCAGCAACATATACGTGCGAAGATTTCTTTGCGTGACTAAAGTCGAACATGAGGCAAGAAGGGTTCAATAAACAAGCAAAACAGTCAAAACACGGCCCATCGCACACACCACCACCAATGCTTATAAAACTGCACAAATAAGGACAATTCAACAACAATTGTTGCCCGGCGGTGAAGATGTTAATGTTGATATTTTTTTTTTTAAAGGTGTAAAATGCGTCCCAAAGCAAGCATAAAAAATAAAGATTAGTAAAAAAAAGTCCTGAAAGTTCCAAAAAACCAAAAATGATGTATGAATAGCTGTGGAAGAATCGCATGCAACATGAAAAATGTATTACGCACTAAATACATCACTGCGCACAAAGTTGCATCCTGCTCACGCATACGCCGTGGCATGCACCGCTGTGTCTCTGCCAAGCTGAAAATCGATTATGTTTTTCATTTATTTTTTTTCTTTATAGACATTCTTCGCATATTCACTACTCCTGACTGCCTTCGTGTAATTAAGCTGAGTATTGTACTTAAATTAGCTAGGCTAATGCATTATTTATGTCCCTCAGCGAGCAATGCTGTGTGCACTTGGATTGCTGCCGAAGCAACAACTTTACAGGAGCGCTTCGAAATGCCGTACATAGTGAGATCCTGGCGGCAAAGCTCTGGTTGCGCTTGATGAAGGCACACAGTGTTCAATATGGTTCGAACACGTCTCATCATCACCAAAGACGTGTTTTAAGAATATAACGACCTCGCGAAGGTTATCAAGCAGCTCTTTTGCGACGTTGTTTTTCCAAATGATTCAGGTTTTTCGATATGAGCCAAGGAGACTGACACGATCTGTAGCCAAAATTATTACCCATTTTTGTTGATTCGATTGATAAGAAACGCTGAGATCCTCCGCTATCTCGCTGTTACATGACAATTCCCAAGCAGTGTTTCTTTAACTTCTTCGAATTCATTGTCAACTAGAGTACAGTAAGAACGGCGTGCTTCGTACTTTAAACACTGCACAGCAGTTCCGTTCGTGCATTAAAAACAATTGCTTGATTTATGTCAGGACAGTGCTTACCAGTGCAACATAGTTCCAACGACATCACTCGTCGCTACTAGTTGAATTCGATGGACTCCATGTCTAACTGTGAACACAGAAAAAACACGCAAAGGCAGTTAAAATTATTTAATTGACATGAGTGCACTAGCAACACCAACAACCACAAAGCGTATAAAAATAATGACAAAGAAACATTTAAAATAAAAGAAATCAAAGTTAGGAACATACGGACTGAATGAAGCCGGATTTACGCTGAGATTATATCGATGCATGCAAGTGGCCGTTAAGTGAAGAAGCGACACCGCTTTGCTGAAGTAACAGACTGTGGTGTAGTAGCTTGCAGCGGCAGCAATTGTCTAAGACCGACAGCATTGCTGTGGGCTGTGCGAGTTGAGCTGATATGTGAGGGCGGATTGTAAGCGAGTTTTGTCTTATCGCTAGCTTTATGTAAGTCTGTTAGCAGCAAGTGCGTCTGGGTAGAATTTTTCATAGTTAACTTATAGCCGGTTTGGTTCAGAACATAAATTCCAGAACTATTTTATTGTATTTGTTTATGCCCTTATAAAGCTAGATTCTATAATATTATTTATAAATTATTTTATATAAACTAATCGACAACCCAATCGAGCGCCATCGCAACATTTTTAACTGCAAAATTATTAATTTTATCAAAAACTTCGCTTTTTTTAAGCGGGATAATTCTTTCTTTGCAGCACATCACGCAAACGCTTAGCACTTCACTCATTTTATCGCCTGGTTCAAAACCATTTGAAGCAAGTATATCAGTTTTTTGATTCAAATTACCGATTTTATAGCCATTTAGGAGGCCATAACTGCTCATTCAGCCACAAGCCTGCTTTCAATAGCTTTTCTTGCTTTATTCTTGCGAAATAATCAGAATGTTGTTTGTGTTATTGCCCTGCAGTGACTCCAGCGCTAAGCTATAGTTTAGTCAAATACTCTCAATTCAAAGCAACAATTAAATACCTTTATAATGTTCTGGTGGAATCTGTAGTATATTTCTAGCACACACCTATAAAATACAAAATGGCAAGAAGTCATAGAGTGTGACTTTAGTTTACAAAAAAAAGATACACTTACATATGAACATATGCCTATACCAAATAAATACTAGCCTAGCGTTAAATCCTAGCCTACCAACGATTATTAAAATTATACAATGATTACATACATGGATGCACTCTGATTGCTTTTACCTAAATGTTCATTACCTGAGTGACTGCCACGGTTTTAATTGTAACTAATTTAGAAATATTCCTAATAGTGCGAAATTTATATTTGAGAAATCAAGAAAAACTCAGAGGGAGCTAATAGTGGCGAAAAGTGTCCAGAATAAGGTCCAATTATGCTTTTGTTTGTCAATCTTTACTTGAAAGTATTTTGATAAGAACGAATCTGATGAAGCAAAAAAAAAACTTTAGATCGCTCAGAGTTGAATTGATCCGTTCACATTTCTTATGTTTCACACTAATATCCAAAATACAATGTGAACGATTATTGAGACCTCAATTGCTAAAAAAACCATTTCTTACGACGTGGCGGTTCTAAATGGTCTACAAAGATAAAAAGACTAGAAACACCTTGCAAAATATATATTAATAACTGAAATTATTTTTTTGAAAACATGACTACATATTTATACAAGTGATTATTTATAAGAAAATTTCATCCACGTACATATTACCTTTTTACTAAATTCAGTTACTTAAATTAAGCCAAATATTGCTTTAATTTATATTTTTAAATCAATACGCCCAAATGTTGCTTTGTCAACCTAACAATAAAATTTAATAATTTTAATTTTTTGGAAGGAAAATCTAATAATTTCAGGACTACAGTTAATTATCTTATGGAAACAGTTTGGAGACAATATGTGAATATATTCAATTTAAAGTAATTTTGCACTGCCTGACTTTATTTGCCTCCTTTATGTGGCACATTGGTAGAAATTTGTTCGAAACTCTCACTTCCTCATTTTGCACTAAATATGAAACTCCTGAATATCAAATACATTCGATCGATCCGATCACATTTTATCTTTTATCATGCAACATTGTCACCAGTCTCAACTATATTCACAGCAGGTGACCACCCATTTTCGCTTGCCACCTGGCAGCCCGGGATTATACAAATCGGAGACAAAACAAAAACACATTTGATTATTGATGTCTACTCAAATGAAAGCAAGCGCACTACTCGCACCCGAGATCAGAACAAAATAAACGACAGTACAAGGACTTCAACAAACATAACAACAGTAGTGAAATTAATATAACCGGCAAGAGAGCATTAAACAGAAGCCAACCAAGGGCTCGTTTGTATGCAAAAGTCCAACAGAAATCACAAAAGCTTTCAGTAGCCACGCCATCTCTGCCGGAAATTTGTAATGGCAAGATATTTTACACTTAAAGATGGTGGAAGACGCGTAATATCAGCAAATAGAGCTTAGCGTCATAAACAAAATATGCAAATGCATTGTCGCTATGATCGTTTGCAGATAAGATCTTCGCGTTAAGCACACTCACATATTCGCATAATTCGTTGGACCAAAATGCTTGTAGATTAGGCAAAATATCTGATAGTGGTTCGTACAATCATGGGAAACAATTGTAAATTATTCATTAATTCGGAGATAATTAGGAGATAAGTAACATTTAACTCAAAACTATTACGGTATATAATAATGAAGTGTGGATATAGATATAATGAGATATACAACTGATCGATATTGTACTTAAAATCACTTCTACCATTACATTCAATTTTTATAACTTACAAAATACAAATTAGATGGATATTAGCAGTACTAGTCCCTATAATTTTTAATTTAATTTAATTTCCAGTCTCATTATTTTCTAACGCAATTCGATACTTGAGTAATAAAACCGGATATTAACTTCCAAAACCCGCGTAATCGCTTGAAAAAAGCTTGTGCTATAACTCAGTGTTCCTTCAATCTCATCTTACATTCTTCTTCTTGACAATTTTATAATAATTGCGAACACCTGAGGCAACAAACGGCCAAAACAGTAAACAACATCAACTCCTGCAGAGTCATTGAAATGTTAGCCACGCATTGCTAACAAATATGAGCATGTATCACGCTGTACATTTGTATGTGTATACACTAAATCTTTGCTACCAACTGGCCAGAACTGTAAAATGCACAACAATAAACAAGCAAGTCAAAGCTGGCAGGTGTGGCTTACGACCGCTTTTGCGGCGACCAACTGCAATGGTAGGAACCATTTGGCCGTTACTCGAACGGCGCATTAACTGTTCTAAGCCACAAAAAGAACATTATAGGCAAGAGTGTTGAGATGTGCTTTCTAGTATTTAGTACTTGCAGTGAATTGCAGTTTGTTCTAAAGCCTTTGCTGACTTAGCTTTAGTGTGTCGTAAAGTTGAAAATATATGACCCAACTTTCACGTGAATCGCGGATATCTCCAATGCGCGTTAAGCGCTATTCCTGCAGGCGAAGCTACTGTTCAAGTTTATTTTTCAAAGTCTTCAAACGGATATTTTTTGCCTACCCGGAGGATACTTGGTCAAAGTCCGGAAGTTGTGAACTGCTTTAGTCATATGTAAAATAATCGTTGCTGGCCACTCCCAAGTGAATGGCGATCAGAGAACTTTCCTCACTTGCGTGAACTTTTACACATGGCTCCATCCTCCAAATTCAATAATAGTACATAATAAAAATAATGTTATTGGTATGTTATTGAAGAAAATATTGAAAAGAACGACAACATACTAAATTTATGAGTATCTAAACCATTTGTTATTGTTTCTAAACCTTAATTAAGTTCTCTACAACAGATAAGACAGGTGGAATAAAGGTTATCAAATTATACCTCCCAAAATTTAGATTATCTTTTGTTTGAAAACTATTAAAGAAGAAAGAAACTTCGCGTATATACAGACAGACCAACAGACAAACTGACATGGCATCGACTCAGTTCGTTACGCTGATCATTTACATTTATACTTTGTGGGGTCTCCGACGGTTCATTTTGGGTGTTACAAAAATCGAAACAAATTTAATATACCCCGTTAAGGATGATGTAGTAAGTATAGCTAAGTAATACTGCTTCTGGTGGTATTGACTTAAGTTCATTTGGCGGTACCCCTCAAAAACCCGTTGGATCCCCGCATTAAAGCAACAAACAAATCATTGACAGCGGTCTTGAATATTATTTTTTATTGTTTTTACTTGCGACAGAAAGATTTCTAAAGCGTATTTGTAGTACCGCCAAACAAAAGTTGACCGCGACCTGCTGTCAACAGCGAATAACAAAGGACTTAAGCGACAAACTCGTTAGCCCATATCTATTTTTAAACACCAGACATACAAAGCTGCCTTCGCATTTGCTTGTTGTTTGTTCGCCAAAGCAGTGATTTCCAACCTTTTTTCTCGTTTTTATTAGCTATCTTCCGAATATCGAATCTTCCTGCTATTTTGCACACAATTCAAGAGCGTAAAAGACGCACACCACATTGAGATGTGGACAATGTGGAGAGCACAATGGACAGCCGACGGCCTGCTAAACTTCATGCGCGTCCAATGCGTAACGCATAATAAAATCAAGTAAATATGTATGGATGAACGACTGTAGTTTTTCACTTTTTATAATTTTCTGCATAACTTTTTCCTCACCATAAACGTGCTTCCACTTGCATTTATCTGTTGGCGTCGATAAACTCGATACGCACAGTCGCTACGCATGCGTACTGGCTTTCTGTTTTTGTTTGCACATATTTGTCGATATGCCCATGTGTGTGTATACATATAAATATATGTGTATGACTGCTCTTATACGGCGACATTATGGCACCTTTTGTGGGTATCTGATATGTCTCGAAAGTGCGTGCGATTGTCGTTATCGTACACAAACACCTCCAATCTAAACGTGTACAAACATACATTTTATTTCGAATGACAAACAAATTAGGCGATTGTTAATTGCCTGACCTACAAGCGCTTCTGCGACCCATGTAAATTAATTAGAATTCAAAATTATTGCGAGTTTAAGCTTATTGCTCAATTTCTAATTTGATCACTCTTTTCATTTTTGCAATTTTACCTTTGGATTATGACCATTGAAAGAGGCTTTACTTACCATGATCATTACCAAAGCAAGGGAGTTTATGATTTCCGGTGTCTGCTAGTAGATTTGTGTGTAAACTTGTCTCAACCCTAAATATGTACAGTTTCGTGGCGTCGTGAGACGTTTCTGTAGTAGAATATTTTTCATACGTGAAATCTGCCTAATATAGTACCTCTTTTGAGAATGGCATATTGTAACATTATATGAAGTGCAAAAAAAACATCATCCATTATGATTGATGGGGTATTTAACCCGATTTACAGTAAAAAAAACTGCTTTTTCTAAGAAAGGTCTGCGTTCTACCAACCTGCCAGAGAAGGCGAGCTTGCTCAATAAGACCTGGTAACAAGCCATCCTAGCCACAATATCAGAAGAGAAAAAAAAAGTGGGGAGTCTCAGACGGATTAGGCTGCTACCACTATAAGCAGATGGTTTATCGATCCCATCTGAAGGACCATTATAGCTCTACATTATAAGATTCACCACTTTCAAGGAAGTAGGTTGTATATAAGTATTTTTTTTCGAAGAAATTTATTTTCACTCAATAAATAATGTGCCTTTAGCAATTAAAACCAATATAAGGAGAACATATACATAGGACGCTCATAAAAATATATAAATCTTTCACTATATGGATCACTTTTTGGCATTACGTTTGAATATACATACATAGGAAGAACCAAACAAGTGAAACGCCACAAGACTTAACTAGGATCATTATTGTTATTTATAGTTTTTGTTACTTGTGTAATATTTTGGACATATTATATCTAACAACCGGTATTTCTGTAGCTTACATGCAATAATAAATGCAATCGCACACACACACATTCCACATTACCAGCTACAATTTCTCTCTTTAAATGTGAATACCTGTGACCTGATTTTTCGGTACCGTTAAATTTTGGCTGCTACACGTCAGCGCAACAACAACAACAAAAATATATTGAAAAATTGATAATACCACACGAGCCGAAGCGAGCGTTACGTGCATTCATATATATAAATCGTACGTGCAACATATGCAACCTACGCATTTTTCACACTTCTAATGCATGTAAAGCAACAAAAATATGCAAGTAAGCCTGGCTCAAGTACAAAAGCACAACAGAAGGGAAAAATTAGAAAAAAATAAAAGTTCAACTAATCCACACATGACAACCAACATCGCCGCATTTTGTAAATGTTGCATGTTACATGCATGCTAATGTTAAGTTTTTCAACCATCGGAGGCTTACAGAGCATGTATATGCATATGTGTGTTTTTGCATGTATTCGTGTGTATATGTATGTTAAGTGATAGCATCATGGCGAATATTTGGCGCTTATTGCAACCAGCCATTCAGCGTTGCTTTAAACTCATAAGCTTGCCACATGTATGCCCATTCATACATGTATGTTCATAAGCTTTTGCCAGCATGCACCTACCTGTGCGTGTATGAATGTGTGTTAATAGCGGCAGCAAGTGTGAACATAAATCGTTTTGACACGAGCTCTTTGCCACAGCTGTGCAACATGAAGTTCACATAACGCGTACCGCGCCCCCTTAGCTGTGCGCATATCTGCATGCAGGCTGACTCGTGGTGTGTACCGTTGTTCATACGAAGACATGCATGCAATGTGTTTTCATATTCATAAGTTTTCATATAACTCAAACGCCATGATTGATATTTTGGTGCTTCATATTAGTCGCCGAAAATGCATATTTAGCAATGTTTAACCATAAATTTTATAGAGAAACGACATTATTGATGAGACTCTTATGGCGGAAAATTTTTTTATAGATAACATAATAGACGTTATGCTCAAAGTTAGAGTTTTAAAATGTCAAATGTTTTTGAATATTTTAACGCCCATATATCTACAAAATATTTTATAATTTAACACATTCGATTTTATTTAAATCATTTGTTTTACACAATTAGTTCAAGTTTTAGTTTTAAACAATTTTATTAGAGATTTCAAATTTCATATATTCCAATTTTTATTTAACATTTAGTTTTAATGCAAATAGTTTGTGTTTAAGTTTTAAGCAACTTTATTTTTAGTTTTATATGTGTATGTGCGACTTGCTCGTGGCGTCTGATATATTTGAACTGTGCTCTTTTTCTTTTGTTTTTGTCCGTGTTAGTGTACGTTTCATTCTTTTCAAGTTCGGTCAATCTGTCAGTGTCGTAATTATAAATATTTGAGTTCACTTCTTTGTTCTCTTCCTACTTATGTATAGAATACATATGTATGTGAACCAATACACATCTATGTTTATGCAAAAACTTTAATTGTTTTGTATAAAGCTTTTAGTTTAAATCAGGGACGGTAATAGTTATGAAGAAATGAGCAAAAAATTTAGTCCAATTATTATTTTTCGATTTATATTTTTTATACCCTGAACGGGGTATATTAAGTTTGTCTCGAAGTTTGTAACACCCAGAAAGAAGGATCGGAGACCCTATAAAGTATATATATAAATGATCAGTATGTCGAGCTGAGTCCATTTAGCCATGTCCGTCTGTCTATCCGTCTGTCTGTCTGTATATATACGAACTATTCCTTCAGTTTTTAAGATATCGTTTTGAAATTTTGCAAACGTCATTTTCTTTTCAAGAAGCTGCTCATTTGTCGGAACTGCCGATATCGGACTACTATACATATAGCTGCCATACAAACTGAACAATCAGAATCAAGTCTTGTATGGAAAACCTTCACATTTGACAAGATATATTCACGAAATTTGGTATAGATTTTTTATTTAAGGGTGAAGGGTATATTAGCTTCGATGCAGCCTTGTTTTTCTTACAAAATAGGAGTTATTGCATTTATACACTATTTCATTTTTATTTATTTATTTAATTAATATTAAATTAAGTTAAACAAAATGTAAATGTACCTATGTACATACATAAGTATATTATTTTTGGCCTCACTGGAGATCAATAATCCAACTCAAATTTCCATAGTTAACTAATTTGCTCATTGTTCTACGAATAGATTGCAAATACATGTATTCAATAAAAAATTTATTGCTCTCAGAATAATTCTTATGCCGACAGTTTGGTAGGAGTATTGGAGTAATGGAAATATTCGTCGATTTTTCTTTGAAAATGTTGTACATTGTGATTAGTATTGGGCGCTTCAAATTCCAAAGGAATTTGGAAATTGTGAACGAAATTGCGGAATCGCTAATGCTAACTTAATCAGGTTCACTCTAAATTTTTCCAACTATGTCAAAGCTCCAGCTAAAACAGTTACTTGAATAATTTGTGTGATAAATTAATGTAAGTAATTTTATTGACTGCAATGGCATTGTTTTGCTTTGAAAGTCAATAATTTCCGTGAAATAAGCACAAATTGAACTTTTGTCTGCGCTGGCTTTCGGTGGGCATATTAAATTCGCAGAAAGCAAAATTTAACTGTCAAATGGTTAATGGAATTGCCAAAGCATTGCATCAGCTACACACTAACAACAACAAGTAATATGCGCTGGATATACACACCCACAACTGCCTATCCAACCACAAGGCTGATCACAGAGCCGAAAGCCATAAAAGGATATTTACGTTGTTACTGTTGCACTTTGTGGCTCACTTTAGCTATTTGCCACAGTTGATAGTCGCAGATAAATTGCTGCTCTACCGCCATATTCGCTACTGCATATTTTTACAACGTCACACATACACATGCATAACTAATACATACATTCAGACAGGCGTGCGCGTGGTTTATTGTTGGAGAAGCAGAGTTTCATGTCTTTGCTGTCAATAAATTTATGTGACAAAATCATTTTCAACAACACTCCTGTTTGTGTTTGTGTCAGTGGATTTAATTGCACTCATTTATTGCGAGCTGATGACATTATGTGCAAATAGATTTTAAGTATACCCACAAGTGTGACTCCGAATGCTGGTGGGAGTTGTGAGATTATTGGAAATTGTTGGGTAAATAACCTTAATCTTCAAGAGGCAAAAAAAAAATAAGAAAAGAAGAAAAGGGAGTGATAGAAATGCAGTAAAAAGAGGGAAAAGAAAATTTTTTCAAAGAATCAACTTAACTTTTTGCACCAGTTGAGGCCTGAAAATTACAATATCTAAATTACAACACTAAAAATTAAGAGATAAATAACCTCACTTCCTTCTTAGCCACTAAACTAAATAAAATTTATGTCGCTTTTTTTATACATAACACTTGGTTCGACAATACCGCACGCACAACCTCAAATTAGTGTTCTTAGTAGAAAAAATTACAACAATGACACACATTTGGAAAAAGTTATGCAACAACATGAGCTATTACACGAAAAATTACCAACATATATTCACGACAATCCACAGTAATTGCATAATACGCAAAAATAATCCCAAGTGTAGTCACATTAGGGTTACTTTTTTTATTTGTAGTTATAGTTTTTGAAAAAAAAAAACAATTTGCGGTGTTCATATTTAAGAAATAAATTTGCAAACAAAAAATTTTTTACCATGAAATCAAAAAACCTACCTTAAAAACTTCAATTAGATACTAAACATATAAGAAACGCTAATAAGCAAAATTTCTTCAACTCAACTTTTTAGATTTCCATTGACAGGAGTTTCATAATTGATTGATTGAAATTAACACATCATATATTGTTTTTGCATATTTGGCAACCATCTTCTTTCGTTGTTCAAGCGCTTATAATGTCCGTAGCAGAAGTTATATAAATCGGTTACATAAAATAAAGAATAATTTATGTCATTGAGTCTTATGATTTAATTAATTCACCTTTCCTTTAATATCAAGACCATATCTTGGTTGTGGTGCAAACATTGGTTAATACCCAGCGCTGTTTTCAGGATTTCATTTGGATTTTTGGAACTCAAATCCCAGCCTTTTTTTTGGTCTATTTTTTATTTTAAAAGAGCAAAGAAAAAAAATAACTATTTTTTACTCTTTATTTTTATCAAGTACGATAATTAAACCACCCTAATTCCCGTATATGTTTGGTTTCCTTGTTGGCAGCTTCGTATTGTTGCATCTTCACTGTGACGTCGCACAAGTTGACTGCAACACGCGTTGCATGTTTTACGATCATTTATATTTTTCTCTTGCAGACAATGGGCGTGGCGTGAGAAAAAAGGGGTAGAAAATGGCATAGCAACTTCTTGAGAGTGTGAATGTATGTAACAGAAGTATGAGGGCATGATCATGCCTATAGTTGTGAGAAGTCTATGAAAATTTAAGTATATGGTTAGAATTTGTGTGGCAATAACTACGTGAAAAGATAAAAATAACTATTCACTGAGAGCTTGTCTTTGGAATAAGAAAGACATTTTTACAATAGCAATTTGAGACTTCTTAAGGCAGTAATAAATCTCAAAATAGTATTTTACTTATATTTTTGAAGTATAGAACTTTTATTCCGACTTAAACACAAAAAACTTTTTGACTTGCTAATATTTTGATTTTCTTACATCTAGAACTATTTATCATTTAGTGTTTACAGTGCAAACGACAGACTTTCATGTGAAATACGCTTACTCAACTTCTAAGCATAAATGACTTTAACTTACCAATAACTGATGAATTTCGGTTTGAAACTGGTCAGGTTATTACTCTTGATTACTGGTAATTCCATCTCTTAAGAAGTATGTCCACTCTATGGTTTTGACATAATATAACGGTAAGATGTTCCATCAAATTATAGGATTTCGAAGTTCGCAACTCTGAATGTTATAATAAAAATCGTAAAAAAATAAAAGTTTTAGGCTCTACGAGAAGTCTCAGATATAGCTACGACAACGTAATGGGAAATTAATCATAAACAGTTGGGATTACAAACCAAAGTTGTTCAATTGCATACATCCACATTTTCGGTAATTATAACGTGTTTCAATATAGTTCTAGTGTGTTTTTTCTTCAAAATAAAATTTTTAACATATCAAATGTTGTCAGATCTCGCTGTAAAATCATTCATTTCACATTCATTCATTAATATTTATGAATACTGCAGAGATTAAAAATTAATGAAATTACATAATAAAAAAATCTTATAAATAATTATTAGCAAAAAAAAAACTTTTGAATCGCCTTAAATTCCATGGCAGCCAAATTTAATTCTGCGAGTTAATAAATACAACGCTAATACTAAAGTTTTTCCATATAACCACATATATATGTATGCCATATTTTTCTCCGATGCGGTAACAATTCACAATAGTTTATAGCTTCAATATTTTATAACCGGTGATTTAGTTTTCAACAAGCCATCGCCTGCAACCTAAGCAACAAACGAAAGACTTAAGCCACAAACTCGATTTCATGTCACTAATTTATTATAATGTGCATACGAGTGCGGTGCCTTACACTGCGCTGCACAAAAGTATTAAGAAAAAAACCACAAAAACAACTTGCAGTTAATTTCATCTGCAATTCGAACCGGTTTTTTGGACACTCCAACGGCGATAACTTGAGCCCGGCACCGTCAACGCTGTAGCAACTGTGCGTCAACTGGCGTCACTTTGTCTCAGCTGCCATCATGATCTCGTCAGCGTGTCGGCGTCTTGTGATAAGCCGTACAAACGCTTGCAGCTGCAGTGCTTGAACCCAGTTATGGACCAACCGTATTTTTGTAATTTTTTGTATACGTGTGTGCGTGTGTTGTGTTGTCCGCCTTTTTAGTTGTATCTGATGTTTGAGTGTCACTTGTAATCGCGTCAGACGGATTGGCTTCATTAAAGCATAGCAAAATAGTATGTTTAAAATAAAGAGGGATTAACTACTTGTTAAGGCAACATATGCACAGAGTTCCGTTCATATTATATAAGCAAACAGTGTTTACGTACTATTATATCACATATTTGATTATCAGCAAAAACAACCCAATTGCGTACAAATAATAAGGAAATATATTAAAGTTTTATGATGACTTCAAATGGGTAGATATAATAACCTCTTTCTTAACTTCAGTTTCCATTAAGAAGATATTATTATTTTCCCAAACAAATATTGTAGACGTGAATAATGCTACTACACAAGTTTATATTTTTGAAGATCGAAGTATTTCATTGCATGTATGTAAGAGATGCAAATAACTTCAGTATTTTTTTTACCAAATATTACCATATAATCATTTTATAACCATTTTTTTCGCCATTCTCTGAAACTTAAAAATAAAATAACCAAAAATATATTATATGTAAAGAAATGTACGAAGATCTTTTGAAGCAAATTTTCGAGGACGAAGTAAACAATATTTTCTCAGATGGCATACCACTTACTAAATTGTCCCAATAAAAAACCTACTTAACTGTGACAATTCATATTATTAGTGAATTTGTATCTAAAAAATGTCGGAATTACTTACCTCGGATGTAGTTCGTAGCTTATTTAGGGTATTGCCATGAGGGCTGAGAGTCATTGTTTGGGCCATTCGAAGCCGAATTGGCCCAATATTTCGACTAAACCGTAGGTATTTGAATAAATCTCATAAATCAAAGAAGGCTATACCGTGACCATTCCGGTTAGAACAACAGTTTCTCCGCCAAATTATCCGATTGAAATTAACTGTGTCGATTGTTACTTACAGCGCTTCTATTTGCGGTTATTCATCCTAGATAACGTGCCTTATTAGTTCATATAAACGCCCTTATCAATGCATACAACAGCTGTTAAATTTAAACACCACAGATAAACAATTCTTTAACACCAATTTTGAGCTCAGTTTATGCGCACCCAATACTTTATCAAGGTCGAACAATCGAAATCAACGTGACGTAACCTAAATTAAATTTAAATAGAATATTTAGTAACAACTTTAATCGTTAAATTATTAACATTTTTATATCGGTTTATTAAATTGTTTGCAAATTGGCGATAAACTACCAGTCGACATCTTAGCCACAGCCCATTGTCTCTGAAGTCTATCGGCGCATCGTTTGTCAATTTATTTTGCTTCTCATCTGCCCACGCCTTTGGATATTTGCACAAAAATGCGCAAAAATCGAAAACAAGCCGAAAACTAGTCGCCGTGTACAACGTATCTAATGGTGGAATGTTTTGCAATCGCACATGGTGTCACCTTTTAACTTTCATTACCCAACTTTTCCGAGTTTTTGTTGTCACGACCCCTCCACTGCCTCTGAACAACTATTGACGTCGAATAGCTGACGAACTGTTGTTTTCACAAAATTTCCATATTATGCTAACTTACACCTGCAGAAAAAATACCAAAATTCTACAAATTAATGAACTCAAATTAAGTAAAAATTTACGGCTATTTACTTTCCACAAATAAATACTCAGATATGTGAGAGTGTGTATATGAGAGTGGTCAGATAAGTACTTTGCCTACAAGAAGAAAAATATATTTTTTGGAAAAGTGTTGATTTATCTCTGAACACAATCTGATTTTAGCGCCGTACAGGTGACCGAGCGATGTTTCAACTTCTTTAAGCCGTCTAAGAAATATGTTTTCTGATTAAACGAAAAGTTGAGCACCGTGATAAAAGATTACGTGATAACCACGTTGGAAACAGAAAGAATATGTATCAAGCCAAATCTAAGGTATATCGTGGATATGGTAGCAGTTCGTAGTTCTATTCGACCAAAATGGCTCTGTGGCGGCAAAAGTGTGAGCCATACTTCAAATTAGGCTGGTGTTTCTGCAATACAGAATCGAATTGGTCTAATAATATAGGCTCTGTAGATCATATGAGCGTTTTGCCTTTTTCCCAGACAATGTTGCTTTATTACCTTTCCAAATATCTTATCAGCTTCTCCTCCGTTTTTTCGAAGAAGATTCTCCAGATGAAGGTCACCGTTAATTAGGCTATGGTGTTCACTGTTCCTTTAATGTTTCGTCGACGGTCACAAAACGATAAATAAGCTCAATTTTGATTGTGCTTAAACGTTCTCAAACTCTCTTGCGAAGCGTTTTCACATTTGAGTTTTTTTCCGGATTAAACGAACAAAGTATTAAACGGCCCGGCTATGATATGCCCCATAGCCAGCTTTTGAATTGCCTGAAGTCTCATAAGTCTAGGTCATTTTCAATCAGCGGTATTATAAATCGTAGGCTTTTCTCTTATATTATATTGCTTTTCCTCGTTCTTTTTTTAAATCCACAGTCGAATATATAATTAATCCGATTCAATAAAATCTTTGTGAGCAGCCGTCAGTGAAATTGTACTACACGATAGTAAATTTCTATTGCATTAGTGGTACCATCGAGCTTTGCAGTTAAGTTATTATCCTCTCGAACCGCTCTCGTTCGGAAATATGTGTTGAGCAACGGGACGCCGCGTCAATTCACTTGCATTCTTGAATTGCCGATTGCTAGCGGCTGATAAAGTCGCGAAGTATTAGCCCATAAGGCGCTGTCTACCTGTCGCGGTGGTGCGCACGCGTGCAACTTGTGCTGTTGCCGGTGTTGATTAGATAAGCAACACTCTAGCAAGTGCGCCGATAAAAACAACAACAGCTCGTACAAAAAATCGCAAAAACTCATTCAGACACATACACATTCGCATGTGTGTAGCCATTCACAAATTAAACAAACGTTTAATTATTTATGGCGATAAAAGACAGAGCTGTGAATCGGTCGAAATTTGTATTTGTTCGCCGATGTTGCGGCCGTGCTACTGAACTATGCTAAGCGGTGAGCGAGAATGAGGTGAACACGCTGTTTAGCCCGTGGGGATAGAAATGTCGTGGATTCGGATTCCGCTGTATGCGAAAAATAAATTTGCTGGTGCAATATTTCCTGATGCCGCGGAATGTGACTGCGTGTCTGTTCCTCGGACTTACTGCATGTGCGACTATTTGGTTACCGCTATTTTGACATTTCGGCAGGTTGAGTGCGGTGTTGTTGCTATCGTGCTCGCGGCACTATTATTTTTTATTGCCGCACACGGCAATTCATTTGTGTCAGCAAATCTTGTCGCATTCACGCCATTTTGCCGCGAGCATTAAAGCGAAATCAGGGCAGGCAGAGTGAAGTTGTTGTCACGTTGCAAATAACAGTTTCACATGCACTGATGTGTGTTGAGTTTGAAAAAGTGGCATGAATGTCTTACGCTTTCGCTTTCATGTGGATGTGGATTCATTTCGAGTGAATGCATTTATTGGAGGGCGCCTTTTTTGCAAAAAAAATTTCCGAGATTTCGCAAGTTAAATATGTAAGGATCAATTTTTGCTTGGATAATTAAAGTGGGAAACTTGGAGTCAAAGGCAGTTTGTACAGCTAAAAGATTATTTCAATTAGTATGATAAGTTTTATGATTGCTTATATACAATTATCTTATTTTGTGACCATGTCATCATTCACTGCAGCACTACTTAACAGCAAACTTGATTTGATATCGATGCCTTGTTATTCAACAAGGGTGCCAACCTCAAAGTCAGTGTGAAATTTTTATTTTTGATTATCACTAGATTTCTTTACTTCTTTAAGCTTGAGAATGGAAAAAAGTGTGTGAGAATCAGATGCACAGCTCATTTAATTTTACCATCATTTGCATTGATTGGTTACACGATCAGTCGACCCAATACTTTTTGTAAAGATTTTGCATACCCTAATTTTCATAACGATACTAAAACATATTTTTTGATGTCTTCAAAGTGACAGATATATCGATCAACTTCATTGTACGGCTATCTGAATCATTTTATGGCCCTAAGCTTTTTTATATGCCCTATTTAATAGAAGAACTTTAAGTTTGTTTTTGAAGAATGGTTTTGCAGATTGTCCTTTCTGTTGACATTTAGAATTTTCAGATACTCTCTTCTCAAGAAGTGTTTATATTTTTGTATCAAAATATTTTTTAAACTTTCATCTGCTTGTTAGGCCCTTCTGGCAACAAGTAAATATAAGAAAACTTAGAAATCTCATTTTCATCAGCTCATCTTTTTAAAAGAAGACGAAGTATAACCCATTTCTTCCCTTTTGACTTCTCCACATTTACGCTTATCTTATTAATGGAAGTAAAGTAGCTTAAAAAATAGAATGCGCATCTGATTAAGGGTAATTCCATCCAATTGGACTTCTCTTTTGCACGAATCAGTACACCAATTCACAAATTCGCTTTGGAGTAAAACATCCACCATCCTCTCTAACCTCCACCAAAGCTATTGCTCTAATAAAAAATTAAGGTTTTTTCCAATTCCAATCCAATCTCATATATTTTGTTTGACAATAAAATGTGTTAGTTATACAAATTTTTAATTAATTTAACACTAATTGGTATCGTTTATTTAAATATTTTCCTAAATAATATATTAGCCATTCAGAACACCTCCACCATATCTGTGTACTTTAGGCGTCACAACGCTTTGCGCCCCGCCGCCGACATCAGGAAAAGAGCCCCCGGCGAGACCTGCCAAAGGGCCAAGCAGTAGACTCCATGGTAGTTGTGGTCTACATTCGGCACCAATAAAAAGCACTAAAAAGAATGCAGAAATTTACGAGGATAGTAATCAATTAAGTCGGTTTGTACTATTATATTATAATTGCATAAACTTACTTGCTAGAAATAGTACTGCAAAAGCTATAGTGTTGATCCGGAACATGTTTTGCTATTGATAACTCCAACAAGAATTAGCTAACTCAATTTTTTTCATGATATTTATAGCAAAACTTTGTTGGCAAAAGTTAACCATAAACAACAACATGCTAACTGCAATAAACTCAAAACTAGATGATACTTTTTTTTACATTTTTAGCAAGCACGTAAAGTAATTGAAATTTATTAGTGTACATAAGCACAGTCCCTTAGGTATACCAGTCTACCGGCAAGCTATGATTTTTTGTTTCAGAATGCGCTTTCAGGCACGTAAGGGAGCACTGACCTATGTACATATGTGAAGCGTTTTCCAAAAAGGGCACAAAATTTAATTAAAATAACAATAAACACATCATTTAAATATATTTCAGTAATTCTAAATTAACTAAGCAAAAGTGGGACATTAAACAAATGAATCCCTCCAGCACGTTCAGAACATTCTCAATTTATTTTGTAATCCTCGTAAACTGGCATTTCGGTCGTCAAGAGACGACGACAACGTCAACTGAAGCTCCTTTTGAAATTATTATTTTAGAAAAATGTCGTCCGTTACTAAATCATGGCGGAGTGTATACTACAAGACGATTTCATGACATCCACGCAGTGACTCTTTTTGAGACTGCGACAGTCTAAGTGACTTTGATCAAGACTATCATATTCTAGACTCTTTTTCAACCAAAATCTCTGGTTACCATTCACTTAGGAGTGACAAGAAGCGATTCTTTTCCATATGGCTCGAGCAGCTCACGACTTCGTATGTGGTACAGAGGCAAGGACGATGGTAATATCTGATGAGTCGACGTTACGAGTTTTCGAGAGAAAGGTTCTGCGAAAGATTGTCCTTTGTGCGTTGGCCACGGCGAATGTCGCATTCGATGGAACGATGAGCTGTACGAGATATACGATGACATTGACATAGTTCAGCGAATTAAAAGACAGCGGCTGCGCTGGCTATGTCATGTTGTCCGAATGGACGAAACCATTTGAGTTCTGAAAGTTTTCGACGTAGTACCGCCAGTCGAAGCAGAGGAAGAGAAAGACCTCCAGTGCACTGGAAAGACCAAGGCAGTATTTGAACGAACTTTAGCTCTCCTGCTTATATAATATTTTATCTATGGAAAAGTAGTAGGAATACGTTATATTTATGATCATATCGACATAAAAAATCGTAAAGCCTAAAAATAAACCACGTCCAGTTGAGCACAAGCATCCCGCGGTGTAATTTGTCACAAATTGAATTGACTCAAATTGAACAATCAATTTTAAAAATTTCCGAATCGGCGCAAAAAGGACAATAGCAAATAAAACTCTTAAACAGAAAAAGAGCAATTATCAGTGAACAATTGAGACTAGGATCTCAGTGACTGTCGAGATGGTGCACGCGTGGGTATTTATATACGTTTGTACAGCCAATTAACGTCGTTTAATTGCATTTTATTGCAAACTGCTGATAATCTAAAAAGAATACATGCTATGTTAGTTGACGATCCAATGCACAAACATAAACACAAACAACACACCCCAATCCATCCACGTACCTGTACATACATTTATGAAAATAGCCAATAATAGAAGGAGAAGCGTCGACGCAAGTGCAAGTGACTCCACCGCCGACTTTCAATTGATTATTTTCCACAAAGTTGCAGCACGTTAGTGGCGCTGTGGTGCACCACCCATGGTTTAAAAGATAATTTTTAAATTTTTCTATTTTTATGTTTTCTCAAATATTGATTTTGCGTTTTGCGTTGAATCGCTACAACAATTTTACTTTGCTTGTTAAAGTTCAGTTTTGTCTTTCTCACTCTCAGTTGGCTGTCTAATTAATGCACAACATGTTGCCGTTACGCTAAAATGAGGGCTTAAAGATACTTACTTGCACCAATAGTCCCAGCACCAAAGTATATAAGTGCCACCTAGAACTTGTGGAATCAACAGCGACGACATTGACGGCGACTCCTTCTACCTATATACATACATATGTACATACCATTCGTGTATTTTCATGATTCTCTTCTGCAGCTCATTTGCTTGTGGAACAATTCTTATTAGTTTCTTTGTGCGCTCTTAGTAACTGAAGCTGTCCCGCATATTGGAGATATGCCCTGACGTGCTTGTGTAGACTAATGATCAGTTTGAAATCTTGTCAGCGTCACTTTACTTTTAGAAATCCAAACAGCTAACAAGTTGCCGCAGTTTAATGATTATACTTTGCATGTATGCATTTGGCTGTGGCGGAACTGATTTTTCACTGTCATGGTTCTCGCGACAGGACAGAAGCCGAACACCGATTTGATTAACATGTTGGACAACTTCATCTTATCCGCTCATGCGGATGCAACAACTACCATGCCTCAAAGCCTATATTTGTTCTTGTTGTTGAATGCAAAGCGCTCAGTTCGGTCCAATGACAGCGCCTAAGTGAAATAAGGATTCTTGTCAGTGGTGTTACTGGGGCTGGTCGATGGCATAACTGGTTGCTGTTGATAAGGTCGTGCAGTGTGGTAACCGTAAGGATTGGCGTAATTGAGACCATTCGCCAAGGCGTGGGAGTACGAAAGAAGAAGAAGCAGCAACAGTCATTTGATTTGATTCGTTTATTTTCATTTTTGATTTCCTATTTTTATATTATAAATTCCTGGAACTTTAACGGTATTCTGGGAGATAAATATGTGGCACTTCACTGCATGCAGTTGACTTTCTACCGAAAATGTAATTCAATCTGTAACATTTATTATTAAAAATCGGAGGGAATCATTTTTTTACGTATATGTACCCTTGTGTCTTCAATAGATAAAATCGGGCGAATACTACCTTTTACTCCCATACAACAAATATGTGAGTCTCAAACTTCCGGTTAGCTTTACATAGTATATATCGGTCAATATGTAAAATACATTAGGAAAACTAACAGAACGTATAGCACACGATACACTATAGTTTACTGATAAAAATGTTTAAAATTGGTCCATAAATTACCTCATCTTCCATGTACTATATATAATTATTGTTTTCATTTTCAAAGGTTTTCGCGTAAAAATAATTCAATATTTCGTGTTGTTTAACCTCATTTCTGAACGATTAAAGTGAATCTAGTTAAAAAAGTACTTAGGCTTAAGCTTTTAATTTTATAACTTGTGACACCTCAGACAAGATTTATGATTTCAGATATAATTTTATGTATCCCACAATTTGCTGGCACTGATGCTTTGAAAAGGTGGCGGATATGGTTTTTCTTTGATATATATTGGATGTATGTATATAAATTTATTTATTTCAATATTTATATAATACATATGTATATTTTATTCTTATGTTTGCATAGCAATCTTTTAATTTTTTATTTTTATTTATCTCATTTATTGCCTTTTCTGTAAGACAGTGCCACACGTATGTACATATTTTTGCTTATGTACGTATTTTTACTATCTTTTTTCTTTGTCACACAAGTTTGTCTCATAAGTCTTTAGAATTTTGTGAATGAATTTTTTAATGGACACGCGAAACAAATAGTGTTAGTGCTATTGTAATAAAAATTGATTACTAAATACATTTAATGTTAGTTTATGGCGGTTTCAAAAACCGTGAATCAAGTTTGATGTTTTTTTGTATAGATAGCATCAATTGCCTATGGCTAGAGAGTGAAGCATGTGCAGTGTTAAGGCACTTATATTCAGCTGTTCCAAAAAGTTAGTAACATTTTTTTCAAAATGATGGCATGCCATATCGTACTGAGAACCAAATTATTCGGTTTTTGCAACATAAAATTGCTTGTCAAAAGGAGATGACATCGATTGGCCAAAAATATATTAAAATTTTATTGACTCAAATTTTTTTATTATTTGAAAGAAAAAAGTATATACCAGCATTTTCTTGCCCATTTTCGAGGCCAATTTGTGAAACTCACAAGAAAATTTTCACTATACTGTTCGAACTATTTACACAAAAAATTAAAATGCAGAAAAAAACAAAAAATTACCAAAACCAATAAAGATAACTTCGTTGCTTTCGTTTAAAATACCGAATATAAAAGGTTAAGAACGATTTTATATAATAAATTATTTTAACTTAATTACTTTTCAAATTCTGTCAACCAGAGATATTATATAAAAAATATTAAGCAAAAACTCTTTTGAATATTGTACACTAAATATTCAAAAAATGTGTATAATTTATGGTGTATACGCGAAATCATTGCCCACAAGTTAATTTGGCTAAAAATATTTCCCAGATGAAAAACTTCGGAATACCTTTTTTCCGAAAACCCGAAATATTAGCATAGCCATGAGTTTCTAATTAGGTAGCCAAAAAAAAGTACTTTATAATTACCAAATAATAAAAAATTTGCCAGCATTCTTAAATTCATTATTTTTTAATATTGCGAAATATAATTAAATAAATTCCGAAGTTAATTTTGCAATTTATTTTAATTGGCAATTTTTTAAATATTTTAAAATAAACAACGAACTCAATCATTTATTGATGCCAATAAAAAAAAAATTAAAATAACACAATTAGCAATAATTGGCTTTGTAAGAGATTTATGAAACATACATTAACGCCATAAATAAATTTTAAATGCAAAATAATTGCTTTGAGTTGAAGTCAGCCAAATCGGTTCTTTAATTAACACCCCACGTATGGCACAAGTGTTAACTATGGACACCCACGACTTGCTTGTTGGCTAAATTGCTACATGAAAACAACAAAGAATAAAATGTTTTTTTATCTTTTATTCATTAGTTTTCCAACTTCATGCAAAAGACGCGCTTGCGTTTCTAATTAACACGCGAAATCCGCCTACCCAAAAACAACAACGCGCAAACGCCGTTAATGCGCCAACGCACGCGTTATAAAAACAGTAAAAGCAAACAGTTAAGCGCGAAAAATTTTTCCCAAATCACAAATATTAAATGCAAGTTGGAAAAGTAAAGAAAAATTAAATATTTTTGAGCGTAACGAAAATTTTCGATTTCAGTTTGGTAGGCAGGCAGGCAGCAGCTAAATATTTTTGCAAAATAAATTTGCATTTTTCATAAGGTGTTGCGTGAAATCATTCATTTAGCATGTCACATGTGGCAAGCACACGAAAATATTTTCCGCCTATTCGCATGCCATTTCAGGCAGATTTCTTAATTTTGCGATGGCGGTGTGAACACAATGCATATCAAAACACATTCCTGCTGACATACATACACATAGGATACATGTATATGTATATAACTCCACTTTTTTTTTGTATAAAAACAGGTCGTCCCACTATCTCGGAAATGGGTGTGCATAAATAACGTCAGTTGACTTGCCGTTAGTGACGTTTCTGTAGCTGTTGTTTGTTGTTGCATTTTATCGCTGCCTCATTTTTTGACAGCGATTGCATGCTGCGGCAACATTTGTTGGCGATTTTGCAATTAAAATTCTTTGTAAATATTTATTGTTGTAAATTTTCTGGTAAAACTGGTTAAAAAACGCGATTTTGTGCTCTTTGAATTAATACTTGTGGAAATAAGTATGTAATATATGTATTTCTGTAAAGACATAAAAAGCTTATGTGAAGTCATTAGCTGCAATTATCGCAGCGAGAAGTGAAATAGTTTGTTGCTTGGAGTATGCATTCAGCCATGCATACACACAAGCAACTGCATAAATAAATATGTCAATGTTGCACAGCAGTAGCCTTAGAAAACAATTAACAAGAGTTGGGCGATAATCAAATAAAATAATTAATAATAATCGCATGATATTTAACTTACGGGTCCATTTCTGTAAGATAAATTGTTCATGAAGTTTTTATGCAAAATGACCGCAGCTCGCGAATTAGAAATGGTTTGTTGCGCCATCTGTTGAAACCAATTCCCTCGATGTAGTATGTATGTAGTATATATAGTTATTCTTGCTGTATAGTGCGTATATAGATACAAGTACATACAGATATTCTTAGCAAATTGCAAAAGAGCTCATAAGGCTAACCGGCAGTGACCTCCATATTCAGGTCGAGTATAAGAATTATTATCTTTAGATATGTATATTTATATTTACCAGTCTATTAATATTTACCAGTAAATTTAACAGCGTTTGGTGTTCTAACTATGGAGCGCATTTAGTTAATTTCGGCTAGGTAACTATATTGTGCAGTGTTCTTTAACAACTTCTTAGATTGATGGTTTTTTACGAGTTCAGTAAATGATGTAATGATAACTATAAATAAATATTAAGACTATTTAGAAAATTTGACAGCAGTATGTTCATACAAAATACAAATTAATCAAGCTAACATTTCATCGTCATAAAAATTATATGTTTCATACTGGGTGCAACGAGTGGTATGAGTAACTTTTGAATGTGTGCGAAATAACTTAAGGGGTTACATGGGTTTGCGGGTTTCCAAAAATCGAATTTTTTTATTGTGTTATTACCATCTACAACACATCTTTTCAAGTTGATCTAAGTAATAGTTTATAGTTTACATACAGCCTTGAGAACTTGTGGGCTCGAGGCTAGCTAGGCTAAGTGCGCCGTCTTAAAACGCGGTTTTCTCGAAACCGTGTTGTTGAAGTCGATTATCAAAATTTTTCGAGAAAAATATTTGAAAAAATTCCAATTTTTAGCTTTTTTCTTTGTTCAAATTCGAAGTTATGGTTTTAACAAAAACACGTATTTTTTTTACTTTTGGTGATCCTGCAGTTATTTTTCCAACCCGGGCGCATCGTTTTTTCAAGCGGTCACGGAATTGGTGTCGCAATGGCCAAGTTTAAAATATTTTTTTTCCAGAAATTTCAAAATTTCTTTGTTAATAGTGTATGTTAGTACCAATAAAAATTTTTAGAAAATATTTAATGTTTTTGTGAGAAATAAATTTTGAAAAAGTTTTTTTTTTACCCGAGTTAAGCCACGTAACTCCTTAATAACACAAAATACCAATATAATTGATTACAAATCACAATCTCAGAAATTTTAGAATTCTCTACAACTTCAATGTTAGGTTGCCATCAAAGTGACAGTTATTGCAGTTTATTGAAATTCACTGAAAACACGTCGCAAATGCCGTAACTTGTTTGGCTACATTTCGCACGGAGACAATTTGAAGCAAACGCTTGAAACGTTTAAAGACAACAATCAAATACAGTGAAATAACCTTGCCAAAACCAAGTGAAGTAACGAGCAACGGCAGCAATAATGACAACGGCATAAAACACGTTGTTGCTGTAATCGGTAAAACCGATGAGAAGAAAAATCTGATCAATAAAGTTGCGAGCAAAAAGAAACAAAAAAGTTGAAGAAAATCAAAATATATTGCACAGTTCGCCCGCAAGGAGACCCTTCCGCGGCTGACAGACGATCGAAGTGGCAAACGAGGCTCTACGGCAACTTCAGGAAAGTGGATTATGAAAATCCGCAAAGAATTTTATTTTTTCGCTCTGACTTTGTACGTGTGGCATGTTGCGCAAAAATATGCACCGTGCCACACAAGGTACGAGTACCTGCCGCAAAGCGCGAGCAAACTTTATGTGTATGTGCGGTGCACGTAGGCAGCCGCCGTCTTATGATTGCAACATGACCCACGGCAAAACCTGATGATTGCCGCAATGTAGCATAGAAGGCGGTGGTATAACTCTGTTGTAAGTGTGTGTATGCAAACTCTAGTTGGCTGGTACTTGGCGCTGTTGTGATGGTGTTGGCGATGACGCTACTGTTGATTAGCGGGAACTTCTCAAGTAGCTATGCAACACAGCCACACAGCCACACAGCAGCGCAGAAAGCAAGAGTGCCAGCTCGGAAATTGGTGTTTCCCACCCGCTAGCTAAGCGCTGCACGACAAAGCGTCAATGCGGCAGCTATCGACATGCTGTGCATCTTGTTTTTGTCGTCGCTGCGTCCAAGCCGCTCGAGGCGATGATATTGGATAGCTGCTGCGCTGACTGATGGCGCGTCGTTTGGCCACTTGCAAATTTTCGTGTGGCAGGTAGCGAACTGTTTTCTACTTATTCTTTGGATTAATTTTTTTTAGTTGCCGGGACTTGGCACATTTTTACTTATTTAAGTTTAATGAAGTCGCAAAGCGTTTCGGAGCAGATCTTATCATCTTTCCACTTGCTACTGGCGCTTTTGCGAATTGTGAAATAGTTATGCAACAATTTCGCAGATTATTACGTATGTGCTACTCATGTGTGTCAAAAATGGAAGCATGGAAAATATTTCGCAGTGAATCAGTTTACAATTTCAACAGTGGAAATTTGGTAACCAACCAACAATAAGACAACACTACGAGGATCAGCAACAACGACAATTATTTCGTGCTACAAATAAATACAAAACGGCTGTGAATTTTGTTTGCCCTTCGCAAACGTTGTTGCACAGCTAAGGTAGCTATGCAGTAGTTGTCCGAAAGCGGCAACAAGTAGTCTCAAAAACCCGCCTGCCTGCCACAAAAATGCCATTGCACTTCAAGACTGGCTTATACACATATAGCATTATAAAAGCGAGAAATCAATAATACTGTTGCAGTGCAACACATGTCCGCCTCTTTTGTTAAGCGTTTTTCGTTGCCTTAGCATGATGGCACAATTTGTTGCTGCCTTAGTTATTCATGGCATTGTTTAGTACAATAAAAAGAAATATATATTTACAAATTCAAAATGTAGCAACAAAAAATTGTACTCGTTACAACAACTTCAGCTTCAGCGTCAGCGACAGCAACAGCAGCAGCACGTGAATCAAGTCAAAAATTGTTGAACATGAAAATTGGAGTCATAGGTCAGAGCAGACACAATGGCTGGTACACCTGGTAGACATGACAACCATACGAAGCGATGAGGGGAATGTTGAAAAATAAATAAATTCGTATACTAAAAAAAATGCATACCTTTAAAATTTTTCTTTAACCTGGTTAATACATAAACATGATGTAAAAAAGCAGAGGAGAACTCCTCCTTTTCCTCAGGTTAGATGGCTGATTAGAGAGATTGCATGTGGGCTGCTATATATAGTCCCTTGTGAAGCCATAGAAAGGAAGAACTCCTGTGTTCGAACTTATAAATTAGCAAAACACTTAATAGCCAATACAAATTTGCATAGGCGCTTAAATTCCATTCCCGCCATAAGTTACTCATAATTCCCGTCCTGCTATTAAGAGACAGCGGATGCGCTGGCTAGGTCATGTAGTCCGAATGAATGAAAACAATTCAGATCTGAGCGTATTCGACACAGTACCAGCCGGGGGAAGCAGAGAAAGGGAAAGACCTCAACTACGTTGGAAAGACAAGGTGGAGAAGGACCTGGCCACACATGCAAACTCCAATTGACGCCAAACAGCGAAAAGGAAAATCGACTGGAGCACTGTAGTTTAGATTGAATCTGCATCAAGAAATCAACCGAAGGAAAAGTGGGTTGCCCATGTCGAACGAGGCGAAAACAGCGCTGAGCACGATGAAGGCGAATTTTTGCGTCGATACGAAACAATGGATTTTCATCCATGGTTCTATTAGAAACTGAAGAAAGTGCTGTTTCATCTTGACAACGCAGCGTCGCACAAATAAATGAATACGATGTCAAACTTTCACAAATTGGGCTTCGAATTGTGTCCCCATCCACCGAAATGCTGCCAGTGACTAGTTCCTGTTTTCACACCTCAAGACAATGCTCGCTGGCAAGAGATTTAGCAACAATGAGGATATAATCGCAGACCCTGTTGCTTAATTTGAGGCTTAAGACAAATGTATTTAGAATAATAAAATAAAATTAAAAAAAATCTATGTTAACCTTCGAACTTTTCAAAGGATTTCTTATATATCCGTAAGAGCTTGATTATAGTCTTAAAATAAAGTTTTTTAATAAGAGTATCTTACTTCAGAATCTAATATTTATGAATTGCGCATAAAACGTCGAACACAATATTACATTTGTTACTGGCTTTCAAATGTTTCTTATAATTCTATTATGCCAGCTACACATGCTAGATTAGATATGCATGCAAATTTTCGCAATTGGACATGCGCACATGTAGCTCCATATCAATTGAGCGATCGAGAAACTTGTATAAACATATTCTTTTGGCATATTGTATTAGCATTTGCAGAAAATCTAGCTTAAACCTGACAAGTAAAGCCAATCTCAAACGCTTATCTGCTATTTGAAAATGTGTTTGTATATCTCAGTTGCTGCTTTCAGGTATTATGCGGCTATCATACACCCACCGAGTGGAATTTACAATGAGCGGAACATGGCTAACATAACTCATTGACTGATAGCAACAAGCTTTGTATAAATATGCCAAGATAAAATTGAATAAATGCAAATAATAAGCTTGAAATTGCTGCTGATGTGTAATAGGTATATATTGTATATACATATAACTGTGTATATGTATGTATATATGTATATGTGCTTTATTATAATTCTTTAAATGTTTGGCATGCGTTATTAGCACTAATCCAATTGCTTAATTTTTTACTTTATTTATTATATAAATAATAATAAGAATAAGTTTTCGACATTATTTTATTATGTCCATTGAGTCCAGCAATCCGCTTATTGATCTCGTCGGAATTCTTGTGCGCATGCGCATAATATATAACGCTGTAAATACTGACAGCAGAGTAAACGCGTTGGCTACTGGTAATGATTTAAGAAATAGAATACGAAAACTGTATGAGAAAAACACAACAATGTTTCTACATATTAGATCTAGATTGCGATTAAGACCTTTCCGCTCCATACGGTTTTTTTTGTTTTTAATTCGCTTCGGCAGCGAAATTTTAGAAATACGATACAGGAACTAGTGCTTATTTGATTCCCAAAAAATTCTGCGCAAATTAGCGTATAACTTTTTTTAACAAATTTGGCAACGCCACTGCAAACATTTTCTAACTTTATGCTCGACAATGAAGTAAAATAATTTTTGTTAATTTTATTTCTAAAACCAAAAATGCAAATTTTTCAATTATTCACACATCATTTTGCCAAAAGTATGCCAAAGAACCATATGAAAAATGTTTGCGCCGCCGCTTATGAGAAATAAGATCGCGCACAGACAATAACATAACTTGTTATAATTAATGTTTATACGCCCGAAAATTGCAATTTATCGCTGCTTGAATTGCAGATTTTCAATCCAAAATTTGTGTTTTACTTTTTTTAAATAAAAAGACAAAAACAATAAATATGTATGCCATTTTTCAACAAAGTACTTGTATGTATTGAGTTGGTAATATCTCATACACAGCAAGCAGCTGTGCGATCGCAGGAAAAGAATTGTTTCGGAACTTGTTGGTGAGTATATTTGGAAAATAGAAATAGAATATGCAAGCAATATCGATAATTTATACCCAATGACTGTGTTTCAAGGTAATTGCGACATTTTTGTTTAACATGATCAGAGAAGAACTAGTCATTAGTTTATAAGTAAGTTGTTGGCTAAGTTAGTTCTCATACTTTGCAAAATCTTAAACATGAGGTTGTGTTTTTGAAAATTTTTATATTAGATTTATAGGGGCTAGAGGTAGCTTAGAACCAAAATCAAATCATCAGAAAAATAGCCCTCCATTTATCTTCGAGATATCTTACAGATTAACCAATATTTTAGGTATAAAAGTTGCCAAAGACATTGAGGTCCTCATATTCCGTTCCTGGAGATTTCATTAGGTTAAAATTCAGAGAATAATCGCTAAACGTACTATTAAGAATGATTCCGAGTATGATAGATATTTTTATTGAACTTTATTTGGTACTTAAAAAGTGGAATAGTGTAAAATTATATAAAATGGCGTATCTCCATATAAACTGATTGATCAAAATAAAGTTCTTGTTGGAAAACTGTTTTATTTGACCACGTTTTGGGTGTCAGGATGGTGCGGTTCTTGAGAGAGAGTTGTGTCCCATTTATTGAATATTACCTCTATGCAGGAATTTCGTATTTTCTTGTGAGCCATTTTCTCCGAATTCAACCCTAGAGCCGCATGCGATGTCCAATTGTAGACTTTAATGAGTGTGATGCTCATAATACTGCTAATGGTGTGTAGACACTGATCAGTTATGTAGACTATGTCGTCCGCGTATGCCACCACCTAAAGGCTTTGCCGTCTAAATTCATGACCAGTTTATACACCACCAATGGCTATAGGAGCGCTGCGGTCCTGATGCGCACTTCTAAGATTTTCTCTTAAGTTTTGTATCTAAAGTTAACATTTTTCTTATTTTTATTGAAATATTTCACTTTACTTCATTTAGAAAACTGCTCACTGTTGTTGTTTTTATACAAAGTGGACATACGGAAGCGAAATGCTTTATTCTAATTATTCCGCCATTCATATAATCACAGTCAGAACAACATACCTCTCGTGGGTCACAACAATCTACCATTATGTGCACAAAGTCATAGTCTCAACTTTTGTGCAAGCAATGGGTATAGTATAATTTAAGAATTAAGAAAAAAAAGTTATTAATAACCAGTCAACAAACTTGGCAAACCTAGCACTAGTTTGCTAAACATACAGTTATTCAGCTGTTATACCATATAATATAAAGTCAAACATATATACTTGAGTACATATAAAAGAGATAGATAATCCCACTCGTTCGCTAGTTGGCAGTCTGTTTGAGGAAGTGGGCTGTGACCGTCGGCCCACAATGCAATTGTTTTTCACACAGATACATGATTATTCTAAACATACTTATACTCGTAAAAATGTGTAAATAGCATGCAAGTATATACGTCATCTATTTTACATCGCAGCACCATTCGTCTTACGAACCGTTTATTCTTAACGGCAAATCGCACCATTTTAATTGGATTTTAATAGACTGGCGCCTTTTCCACTGAACGTGCCGCATAGCTCTGCCATTCAAAGCACGCAGCACTTGCCACTTGATCAGCTTCAGCGCACAAATGATTTTCGTTGCCAGGAGCAGTGCTCATAAAACGACTGTCACATGACTCTTCGAGGCTTTTCGAGTAGAATGGTATGTATTTCGCTCAGCCACTCGTAATAGGTTCTGCAGACACTTGTGCAAAATGAAATAGGGAATAAATTAAATTCCGTTCGTTGCTGTCATTCAATTTACTTCATCATCATAAAATGTGGCGTTGCCAACCGCCGCTAATGCCTTGCTGTCACGTGCTCCAACTTCTCGCTTAAGTTACGTTATATAATAGCGGCTCGTATAAGGCGTCTTAGACGGCGATATTGGCAGATTAGTGTTCCATTTTTGTCGTTATTTGCCACTTATGAGTTAATATTCTTGGACGTTTGTAATGACTACCGAATGCCTGGATGTCGCGTTTGTTTCAATGCCGGGAATTTCACAAGAATGTCGTTTGGTGTAAGGCAGTTTTGTTAATACAATTATTAAATAACTAGTTGCAAGTGTTGAAGGCGAAAATTATTTTAATTTAAGAGTTGTGTTAAATACGTAAAAAGTTGCTCTTATTTCCAATGGAAAATTTTTGAATATTTGGAGTTTTGTATGATTAGCAGTGCTTGATATAAAACAAGTAATTATGAAAATCTCAAATATAATGACATTTCTTTGAAGCTGACAAAAAGTTATTGGGTATTGTTTTTAATTTCCTTTTGGAATATAAGAAGCTTTTCATGCTGCGATATTCATTCATAATCACTTATCAATTGCTCCTAAATCTAGGCCACATTTTTCATTACTGAGAATACATAAATCTAAAGCATGCTATTAGGAGCTGCCATTGAAATATTTTCCAATTTACGGCGTATTAAGATCTTTAGAGAATAATGCTTGTTAAATTTAACATTTAATTTTAGAATTTGAGAAGAGAGCACTTATTGTTCACGGCTCACCACAAAAGAGCGCAGCAGCTAAGTCACAAGATGTTTAGAGGGGACTGCTCATTTGGTTATTAATTGTACTATATATTCAAAGATTATATAATTATAATAAAGGTATTTGCACATGTTTATTCGAAATTAGTTTTAGTTTTCTATAATTTATTTTATTTTCAGCGATTCGTCATTACAGCATTTATGGTTTGTTCAATTTACAAGCTTTTAATGTTTGGCGAATAAAACACATCTTATATATTTAATATATTGTAGCTGCTTCTCATAAATTCATCATAACAACAATGCTTCTCATTCTCCATAAAGTAAAGGAGCAGTTTGTGTTCTCCACGATTATGTTATGCAGTAAGATATTCTTACAACAATTGTCTATCGGAGTTGTAGATAAGTTTGCCAAATTATTGACCACCAACGCAACAGAACTATAAAAATGTATCTGCGATACATAGATATGTACTGTTTGCTTTTACCTTTGGTTCAAGAATTCATCGATAAAAATATGATAATATTTATTGCCTACCTTTCGACGTATTGCCCTCCACAGTGCCACAGTTATGCTTATCTCAGATGTGTTTGGTTCTAGTTTGATTTGCAGTAAATATGCTTTTACTGACTGCAAATATTCGAAATCTTTATATTTGCTCCACTTTATTGATGTGATTTGAATTTGGAAATGTCAATATTGTTTCTAAGACAACACCTATTAATATGGAGATGATTGCGTTAAAAATTGATTTATTGTATGTGGAATAAATAAATTAATTTTTATATTGGTAAGCAGCGACGGTGTGTAGATAATTTGAATTGAATTTTATTTTTTCTTAAAATACAGTTTTTTGCGAGAGTTTCAATTCAATGTCCACATATACCTTTTAAAATTAAGCTAAAATATGTGCCTTGTAGAAATTTTTTTTACTTTATCTAAACAAATTCGAATTTTCTAAATCTAAAAAGAATCTCTGGACAAACACAAATTAAGCAAAAGAAAACTGAGTCAAATTAAGCAAACTGAAACTGAGTCTTATTTGAATTAAAGGAAAAGTATTACAAAATAGTACTGAAAAATTGGCCGATCGCAAATTTCACTTTTATGGTACTCAGATAAAAAAAATGCTGGTTGTAAGAATAGCGTAACCTAACATAGACCGATAATGCCGGTGTCTGCTGTCAAATTTTCTTAAGTTTGTCTCAAGCTTTCCAAAAAGGTTGTTTCAATGCATTTTTAGCATACTCGTATGTTATGACATACGCATATCTGTATATATTTTCAATTGTCAGTTCATGCCATATCTTCATGCAAATTTAAAAAATGAGTGTTTGCTTCCTTAAAAAATTAAACTAGGAAATCATATATTTATTTACACATCTAATGCCTTTAATTTCCTAACACTCACCTGCCTTTGATGGGGAAAGGAAATTGCAAATGTACCATAACTATCGGCAATTGTCGTTGTCTCATCTTCCGTTGTGTTTATGTTGCCCTCAGCAATAAAATCAATGAAATAGTCGACGAGTCGATTAACACCAGCATCCTTTTCCAGCGCCTGAATGTGCTCTGCAAACAAAATAACAATAATTGAAAAGAATAAAAATAAAAGCATTGAGGTGGACGTAGAAATGGAATCAGTATTAGAAAATATGCCATAAAAACAAATATGTCTGTGTATGTGGATTTGTTGGTGCGTGGTTGCAAGGGAAAAATGCTGGGCAAATAAAAACGATTTCACTTAAGAAAAGCGCAACGAATGCAATAAACGAGATGCTGACAGGAAAATGTCTAAAAATGGTAAAGTGACTGTTGTACACATGTACCAGCGGCAGCAGCAACATTCGCCAAGAGCAATTACAACAATAGCAACATAACGCCTCAATGTTGCTGAAGGCTTATGGCGCAGTAGCGAGCAAGCTTTGGGCATTACTATGCATTGCAGGTGGAGCAGTTGTAGGAAAATTACATGTTGCCATTGCAGCAATTAACATAAATTAACTCGGCTAGAATGGCAAGTGAAATGTGCGTGGCTCGCCATATTTGTAAACGAGAGCAGCGCACCAAGTGTCGGCTATACGAGAGCACAGCGAGTGGAGCATAAACACAATCATTTTGAAGCGCGCCATAGTCAAAGGCCGCAAATACTTAAGTAGGGAGTATAAGTATTGAGTTTTTGCAGTGAGAAGTGCCAAAGTGCTAGCATATGTTTGGACTTCGGAACTTCAAGCGCATAAGTTCTGCTAAAGTTAGTGCGACGCAGTTTTTGAGATGCTGGCAATGAAGTCAACGAATGTATGATGTTTGCGGAAGCTGGATAGCATGTACGTACTATATATGTACCCATGATATCAATTGCGATTGGTGTACATATTATATGTTAAGTACAAGGACAGCTTGATAAGTTATTGGCTTTTTGTTTTGATATTTTAGTGCAGGGAATAGTAAAGCGCTTAGTATGTATTTAACATATGAGCGTATTTGTAAGAATAGGTACCTTAGCATGATATACTCCCAAAAATATAAAAGCGTAATTATCGAAAAGCTGATTTCAGAATTGGTTAACAAAAGATATCTAAAATGGCTCGAACAACCGAGTTGGCATTTTCAAAATATATATTTGCAAGGAAATGATTTTTGATAATTATTTTTATTTTTAAAACCAAAATTTTTCACAAAAAATACTTTTTTGCTGAAAGTCATGCTGGAAAACGGCTGCAGACTCAAGGGTTTTCAGGATTTTTTTAAAATTTAATTTGTACTAAAAAAGCATTGCTTCACTATAAGTGGTTTTAACACCTACGAGAAACGCCAAGTGAACGGATTTTCCTGGCAATTATGGTAAGCTAACACTTGTAATAGTTTGGCTCTCATATTGCTTAAGATGATCATACCATGCTTGCCTTTTTTGAAAGTTTTTAGATGTGCATCTTGGCTTAAACAAAAACCAATAATTTTACCTGAGTTGGCAACTCTAAATAGGGATATAATTTCATGAAAACCTCAAAACAGAAATATTTTGGAGTGTTCTGAAGGTTTATTTGGCAGTAATACTGTATGGAACTTGTCACTATAGTGCCAAAGCAAAAAAACGAACCAAACGATTGAACGCGTAGTGTATTGGTATACTGAAATTACTCCTATGGGTAGAAGAATATTAAAAATATAATTACTATCATGCGTTTCACAAAAGAGCAATCTACTATGAGAACATTAAGAATGCAATGGCATTTCAAAAGAGAAGAAAAAATCTAAAGAGGCCTTAACTTATAAAACCACCCTCGTATTTCGCTACCTACATTCGAATTGATGGAGTAATTAACAGAAGAGTCTCATCTTTTCTCCACTGGTGGCTTTGGTGTTGGACCACAACACTCGACGCACATTCAACAGCGAAGCAAGTCATCGCCATAAAGCCTCTTAGAAGAATGTCGGCAAATGCCAATACGCGTAGCAAACTGAATCGATGATGATGGCGTAAGCTTTATTTGGAAGACTACTTAGCTGCTAAGTTAAGCTGCTTTGAATGTTGATAAAAAGTAAAAGCTTCTAACCAAGCGGACCAACTTAAACCTTTGAAAAGGGCTAACTACTTACAACTTCTATGATGCTTCATAGGCTTCTAGGAATATTTGTATTTGCAATAATGTCAAGTGTTTGAGTTTTTTTAGATACAAACACACATTCTTAAACAAAAATGTATATACTATACAAGTATCTAGTAAATACATACACAGAGAAAAAGCACATCCAAAATCATGGTCTAACAAACTGCCTACTGTAACTCACTTCTAGTTACCGCAGACGATAAAAAACATAGAAAATAGATATAAAAAGTAAAAAATTAAGAGAAATTCAACGTTCAAACAAACAACAACGCCAACACAAGGAAACAAGTCGCTTCTGGTATATTGGCGGCGACAAGATTTAAATTGGCAACGAATCGTGGCACAATTTCCAGGAACGCCCATACTATAAAGCTGCACAGAAATATTGGAAAAAAGCAACGAACTCTCAAAAAAAAAAATAAAATAATACAATTAACATTGCCTCATGGGATATTTGGCACCATTTACTTGCCCAACTAACACACTTAAACGCATGCGCATAGACTTGAGTCTGCATTCGCTTTGCGCTGTCAGCAGTTTTGTTGCTCAACTTTGATTTGGAGTTTTTGTCACGGTACCACTTTGTAGTCGTTGTTGTTGTGTGTTGACAATGTGTGTGCTGTTATGGCGTTGTTGCTGTTGTTGTCTCTGCCGTCGACTTGGTGGCCTGGCACAGCAACATGGTCAGTGCACTGTGGATCCGCTTGTATGGAACAGCGGCCAAAAATACTTTTCTTGACATAGCGGGTTGAAATTCTGTCCAAAAATAAAGATAAGAAATAATAAAAAAATTTGACAAATCAAACGACTATATCCAATAGCTCCCATAGGAATGATCGAAACAAACTTAATAATTTTTTTTTTTTTAATAAAATTGAAATTATTTTATTTTATCTACATTGCAGTTGTATTTTTAGAAAAATGTTGTTTTACATATACATACATATCATCAAAAATCCAATATAAAAAAAAACAATAAAAGAAAAATTAAGGAAACAAAAATAATATAGAATCATCTAGTAATTCATAAACAGATTTCAACAAAGTCGACTTGTCTTTTTTTGGAAGTTGTCTCTGTTCTGTTATAAAGGGATCTGAGCGCAAAAATAGTGCATTAATGACATCTGTGTTTGTTAAAGTACGTGACATTTTCCGACTGTGCTGAAGTCTACATTTTTTTATTTCTTTGTTATTGGACTCTGCAGCTTCAAAGCTCTCCAATCGACACTAATGCATACTCTATCACTCGGAACTCAAGGCTGCATTATAAAATAATTTTCTTGCGATTAAGCTATTATTTTCTTGCGATTAAGCTTCTATCGTTCAAATTACTGGATGAAAACTTCTGCTTACACTCGCTATGCCCCGTACTTCCGTCAAAGTTCCATTTTCCAATTAAAGTTAGATTGCTAACTGCATTCTCAGGAATAGTTTCAATTAAGTTGGTCTGAAGCTCTATTATACTAGATGCTGTACTGTTAAGTAAGCTCTGCAGTTCGACTTCCGCATGAGATTCGTCTACAAAAATATTGTCTGGGTATCTACTTTTTTTGAATTTTGTATTTTTTGATAGCTTGGAAACAAATCAAAGGAAATTTTGCTGTTCACAAAATTTCTTATCAGCAAATACTGGTGTTTCGACATAAAGGTCTCCATTAAGAGTGAAATAACTTCAATGGGATCTGCTGGCAGAATCTTTTGATTCTGATGTTCATTGCGTAGAGCAGAAACAGCGGACTCATCTATTCACTCAGTTGAGCTATACGACGTCGCTTAGTTATCGTTGAAGAGACAGCAAAATCCAGTTGAGGATGGCCACGATGAGTACTTTCCTCCATCTGCTGCGATTTACACTGCACACGTTTTAACAAAATCGATTCCTCTTTATTCAGCCAACCAGATTGGTATTTAAGAACTGAAGACTTTTTGCGTTTATAATTCTTCCAAAAAGTTGAAATTGTTTTACAGATGTTCTCAACTTTTTTCGACAGATCGCCCAACTCTGTAATGTAGCCGTTGTTTTGAATATTCCCCTGCACAACTGAAATCAATTTCGTCAGTTTTACTGCTTTGGTTCCGTGTTCTGTGCACCATATATTAAAAATATGCAGGCGTGTAAACACACACTTATGGGAAGAACCTACATCAAAAATTATTCAAAGGAAACATAAACAAAATTTAGATATTTATTTATTAACAGTTTTGCAAAAATATACACAGCTACAAAAGACGAAGACAGACCAACACAGCACAATAGACAAAAGGACAACTTAAACGGCCTTAGTATTTTTACGATTATACAGACATCTGCACATTTCTGCAGATAAGTTTAACACATTCAAACCTTAAAAGTAAGACAAACACAATGACATACAAACCAATTTCTGGATTTTCTTGAAACACAACTAAAACTTCAACTAAACATAAAAAAGACGTTCACAAAATACACAAAATAGATACTATCGATAAAATTAGTTTTTCATGAAATACTTTACAAGGATGTTAATTATTAACATCTCGATTTAAAGTTAATACCTTCAACTTCAAAATGCATTTTAAATAATCCAATTCCGAGCACTCTAGCAAACGTTTGATCTCTTTGAAGTTCGATTTTAATTTGACAAAATCACTCTGCGCGCAGCTGCGTTGCGAAAATGAACACGTGTTCACGCTTTCAATGCTGTTTTTAGAAAGTCCCGTTAGGTTTTCAGAAAAATGCGGTATGGTTTAAAGAAGATTGGACATTTAAGAGACAATTGGTTTACATTTTGTTTCAATCATGTGTGGTTGATTTTTTTGATTTTTGGCCTCTGACGGATCCACTGTGCAGTGGTAGCAATAAAGTCGGTAGCAGCAACAAAGCCAATTACGACAACAACATTAGTGGCAATAGCATCATCTGCAACAGCAACAATGTCAGTGGCAACTAAAACGTGAGTAGCAACAACAACAACGCCAGACAGACAGGAATTGTTAACTTTAGCGCGACCGCATTTGGTGCGTGTTGTTTATTTATGTATTTATTAATTGGAATCTTGTGTTGCAACACACTTAGACTTCTACAGACGCACATTCCTGCTGATATGTATGTGTCTACAAATATTTAATTTTTTGTTTTGATGATTGCTCCCTTTATGAGTTGCAGGCTCTTTGCATGCATGCGCGCATGGGTATGTGTTTCTGATAATTTAGTTCTTACTACGCCGGTTATTAGTGACTTATTTAACACACAATTAGCCAAACGAGTTTGTTTTGATTCGATACTTCAGGCATTCTTCGTCAGCACTTGCTCGGTTCGTTATCTTTCGCCATATTTGAAGACTTATCAGTTGGTTGTTAAAACCTCTTATTTTCCTTAAGTAGGTACGTTAGTCGTTTAGCGCCTATTATTGAACATTTTTTGTTAAATGTTGCGTTTGTTATGAGAAGTAAACTAATTAGGTTATTTATAAGTAATGGGTTATTTGTGTCGGTCGTAGAGCAAATTATTGCTGGCTTTGAAGGATGCTTAGAACTCCATATTAAGTAGTGGAGAATATAAGGTGCTAATTTTCAACTTTTGAAGTTTTATTTCTACTTTATTTATTTATTTATATTTATTTTTTAAGGATTTTGATGGAAAATGCTTTAGTTACCAATCTACATTATCATTTTTTAGGGGTACTAGTGAACTGCTTCGACTAAGTCTAAATAAGTAGATATATTCTTAAGCTGTTGTTTAAACTTTCAACAATATCTTTAAAGTGAAGATTGTTTAATAGAATTGAAGAAAAGGTAACAAGTGTGTGCTGTTTTGTTTTCATTTTAGATTAGGCATTATTTCAGTTGGCTAACCTTTTTGAGAAGAACCTAGCGAGACTAGAGCTTGAAAAATGAGTACATGGATTATTGGAGGAAGAGGTTTTGTTTTCATTTTAGATTAGGCATCATTTCAGTTGGCTAACCTTTCTGAGAAGAACCTAGCGAGAGTAGAGCTTGAAAAATGAGTACATGGATTATTGGAGGAAGAAAAAATTTAAAATTGTCCGCAACCCAAAAATGCTCATAAATATCAATGCAAGCTTAAGCAAAAAATAATTTTTTGTTTTATGTATAGAATAATACACTCTTCTGACAGGTTGAAGGCATTCGAAGACATTATGTTTATAATTAAATTTAAACATAATTTTCAATTTCATTCTTAATGATATACATTACAGGTAATAGCAACTAAAGATATTTTTTTCATAATTGCTAAGTATGATATATACCATCCTAAGCCTAATTTCGTGAGTAGAGAGGATGTTCCGGAGGAAAGTGTCATACTTCATTACGATTTCAAGATTGATAGAGCGGCTAAAGGAAGATATCGATCTACATCACAGTGGCTTAGGCTTAGGACAACATATTTTACACTAAATGGTTTCCTTATATGTTATTTTTCCGTTTACAAATCAAACTGAATTTATTTCTTTGGCTGCCTGCATTCCATATTCTTAAGTGTTCGCTAATTTGCATTTTATTTGAGATATTATGTGTGGAATGTCACACTTCAGATATGACTACACGTCATATGCCTTCAATTATTATTTACGAAAATACACACTTAAAAATCAGTACAAAAATATTATGAAAAATATAAAAGCAATACCAAAAAATTAAATTTAGTTTCGGTCCCACAGTTCAAATGTATGTATTGGTTGTTGTTGTATGCTGACTTTTTGCATTTTAGAATCGCTTACAAGTAAGCATATCAAGTTGTGACAGTTTTTCAATACAATATTTTGCTTGCAAAGAATAAACATGAGTATGTTCGTATATATACTCGTAATACATGCTGCAACACCAAAGAGGCAAATTGTCAGCTGTGCAACAGGCGGTTAGCTACATGGCAATATATAAAATACACCAAAAAATTTAAATAATTATTTATAAAAAGCTACAATGTTTAAAACTCACATACCTTTGTAACAATGGGCCACCATGATTCGTGCTGCTGAAAGCAAAATCTCTCACAAAATCATGGAACAGTAAATCAATAAATTTTTTATTTCTGGGCATAATATATTATTATTCTTCTTCTTCTTAATTGGCGTAGACACCGCTTACGCGATTATAGCCGAGTTAACAACAGCGCGCCAGTCGTTTCTTCTTTTCGCAACGTGGCGCCAATTGGATATTCCAAGCGAAGCCAGGTCCTTCTCCACTTGGTCCTTCCAACGGAGTGGAGGTCTTCCTCTTCCTCTGCTTCCCCCGGCGGGTACTGCGTTGAATACTTTCAGAGCTGGAGTGTTTTCATCCATCCGGACAACATGACCTAGCCAGCGTAGCCGCTGCCTTTTAATTCGCTGAACTACATATGTCAATGTCGTCGTATATCTCGTACAGCTCATCGTTCCATCGAATGCGATATTCGCCGTGACCAATGCGCAAAGGACCATAAATCTTTCGCAGAATTTTTCTCTCGAAAACTCGTAACGTCGACTCATCGGTTGCCGTCATCGCCCAAGCCTCTGCACCATATAGCAGGACGGGAATTATGAGCGACTTATAGAGTTTAGGTTTTGTTCGTCGAGAGAGGACTTTACTTTTCAATTGCCTACTCAGTCCGAAGTAGCACCTGTTGGCAAGAGCAAGATGGTACCTTCTCTATTTAGTTCTGCAGCTCGAACTATTTTCTCCAGAATCAGGTTGAAGAAGTCGAACGGCTCGAAGAGGTCCTTCCCGATCCTGACGGAGCTTTTGGTGTTACTCAACGTCAGTTTACACAGCCGTATGAGTTTTGCGGGAATACCAAGCTTCAATTGAAATAAACAATACTTCCTGGTTCAAAATTACGATTTATTGCTAACTTTAATTCAAATTACAGTTTGTTAGTATAGTTTTTTTCAGACATCGCGGCATTATTATATATATTCATACTGTTTGCTCCAACTTAGAAGCATGCAGCGCATTGAGACACGTTAATGCAGCAATATCACGTACGCTTTGCGTATGTCACGGCTGCTTGGTAGTTTCGGACATGCCGGACTTATCAAAGATACACGCAAAAATGAAGCAATTCGTCAGTTAAGCAATTTATTTGAAATTACAGTGATTTTGCAATTCTAGTTAGAACATTTTTGTGAGTATATAATATGAATAAGAACTCCAATTATTTTGAAAATATTTAAAAAATTGTCTACAAAATATTTGGAGTTTATTTTACGAGTATGATATGATTTTTAAATTAGCTTGAAACAATTTTCAAAACATTACGGATAATAAGCAAATAAACATAAAAGTCATAGGCTATATAACAATAATTGCTATATTGTTCCGAAAATGCCCCCAGATGCAAACACCTACTGAAAGTGGATTGACTACAAAAGACTTAAGACACGAACTTCTTGCAAACAAGCAGTTTTACTAAAAAATATTCTCAAGTACATAAACAAGATTAAATAGTTTTGTTTTTGAATAAAACCCAAAATATTGTACACACTCGCCGAGTTAGTAGTTTTTAGCTTGTCTAGTCTAGTGTTTCTTTTAGTAATTAATACCAAGTGCCGCCACTCGGTAGTTAACAACACCTCATAAAAAAATTAAAATAACTACCGTATACAAGATTGCTAATTGGTATTTTTACGTGCCGTTTTGCATAAAAACTAACAAAAAACTATACAAAGTATGAAAACCTAAATTTCGAATTGAAACTACAACGCACAATATGGGAAACTAATATTTTTAGCCACAAGCGGAACGCGTGAACTGCAGCCGTATGCAAGACCCACACGCCGCCGCATGTAATTAGAAACTACTAAAATGCACAGTTACTCACGGCAAGCTGAGCTCAGAGCGATAATAACATGCAAACTAAGTAGCAAGTTTGTTGTACCAAATGAAAATAAACACATTTGGTGTGTTTTTTATGTTTATGAGTCCACAAGAACTGAACTATTTATTAGTACCCAAAACGTACAAAAAATGGAATAAATTGTGAAAACCGAGAACTGGGTAACTGTGTGAATTGTTTACACAGGAAATGACTAAGTAAACTGCAGTTCGACTTGAGGCATAAAAACTGTGTAGTATGTATTATTATAAGAAACAAGCGACTAAAAGTCATTATATTAGTCAAGTATGCACATATGTATGTATACACATATATTTTTTATATCGATATATGCAAGTATACAATCTTCTATATACTTAAACCAGCCGTTATGCTTGAGTGTGTGCCACTTTTCGTGCGCTGCATGACATGCATAAATCAAAGCGAGTGCGAGTGTGGGTCACGTGCATACAATGACCTCGAAAAATAAAAAAGGAAACCTCTCTAAGAGACACCGCAGCGCTTTTCAAGGTTAAAATTGAAAGTGTCTTAGGCAGCTTAAATATAATATATCTTATAAAAAAATTCTCCTAATGTATTTGTTTTATTTTTACACAATCAAAAGGAGCTCAAGTGCATAGTAACATATGTATATATTAGGGTGTCTTTTTTTAACTATTAATTTCTTTCAATCCCGTCACGAAATTTCCTTGGAAACACCCCAAAAAAATTCCCTGAACATTTTAATTTTAATATGAACATTAAGAACTGGA